>NW_026778187.1:300000-538523 GCF_025265405.1 Mesoplodon densirostris | reverse complement strand
CCAAAAAGGGCGTATGCGTTTTCTCCTGAATATATTCAGGAGAAAACGCATACGCCCTTTTTGGCCAAGCAAGCAAGCGGGCAATGCAAATCTGCACTACAAAGAAGTATCACTTCCCACCGGTCAAAAGGGACATCCACAAAATGTGTAAAAACCAGAAAGGCAAGACAGGCCCTGGAGAACTGGGAGCCTTGTTATGCTGATGGGCGGGATGTAAATTGCCAACTGCCTCACTGGAGGAGTGCATTGTGTTCCCTAAAACAAGTAAACAACAGAGCTACAGAGCCAAGGCCACTTCCAGTCTAGGGAATATACCTTGGGAAAACTGAAAATCAATAAGAAAGAGCCACCTCCAAATTTAGGGCTGCACTGACTACAAGAACCTCAACTTGGGTACACCTTAAATATCCCAGGAAATATAAAAATGGTTCAAAACATTGTGGTACTTACGTACGATGGAATATCCCTCAGCCATGAAATCAATGTCATAAGACCAGTAGCAGCAAAGTGAGTGGATTCACGTACGATGATTCTAAGTGAAATAAGTCACACAGAAAAAGAAACTTATCATAAGATATCACTTATGAAGATCCTGTAAACATGGCTACACGTGAACTGAGTTAGGAAAGAGAACAGAGTCTCACATTTAGAAAACACTCTTATGCCTGCATAAAGGGGAAGGAGAGGTGGGGTGATGCATAAAACCAGAGTTTGATATAAGCACAGGGACCGTTTCAAAAACCAACTTTGGAATAGACAAGACCTACACCTTCCTCAGTGAAAGAGACTCAAAACCCCATATTTCCCACAGAGGAATATATCTGACTAGTAAGAATCTTAAAACCTATGTATTGATATGTCTCCATAAGGGAATCAAGTGTGTCTAGAGTGGCATAAACATGGCAGCGAGAATCAGCTCAAACCCACTATAAAAAGGAATTTCAAAAGCAAAACCAAAAAACAGGGAAATTCTTTACAATTCCTTCAGGGTGTCTGAGGAAACCTGGAAAGACCCTATCTACAATGACAGCTGGATGTGGCATAAGGCTGGACACTTGGGACTGAGAGGATTGGTGAGATTGGGTGAGCAAATGCAGACCCTTTCAAGCAATAATGCATGGCCCCCATTCCATGGGTCCCAACTCTCCAGGTTCAAGGGAATATTACTACAGCTATAACATGTACAGGAAACCTAGAGAATGGACACACTGTGAATACGAAAGGTTTCTAAAACTCAACGAATAGTCCCTCTCCTGGTGCTCCAGTTTGACTTTCCAACTGCCTTACTATCAATCTCCCAACTTGGAGAGACAGGCCCTTTAACCTCCTGGTTTGCACAGGTTCCCAATTTGGCAGAGGATGGAAGGGACGAGGGAGAACCCATGAGAGAGTAGCTGTTAGGCATTTGGACGGGCACATGTCACTCTAATTTCCCGGCAGGAAGAAGAATTAACCAAAGTCTCAGCCACCCACCGGGAACCAGTATAGGACATGATCCAAAATTTTGGACTTGCGTTCAGCTCACAAAAAACGAGTTGAGAAATGGAGCTCAGGGGCACAGCAATTCACAAACTGGCAGAGTGATAAAGGACAACTATCGTCCAAAAATCTGTTGAGGGAAGTCAACGAGGCGGACTTGAAAGTGAGGCAAAATAGCAGGAAACAGATTTCAAGAGGTACCTTGGAATCGCCTGTAAAGCACAGGAAGAGGGGCACAACTTGGACAATGGTGCACTTGGCCAAAAAGGGCGTATGCGTTTTCTCCTGAATATATTAAGGAGAAAACGCATACGCCCTTTTTGGCCAAGCAAGCAAGCGGGCAATGCAAATCTGCACTACAAAGAAGTATCACTTCCCACCGGTCAAAAGGGACATCCACAAAATGTGTAAAAACCAGAAAGGCAAGACAGGCCCTGAGGAACTGGGAGCCTTGTTATGCTGATGGGCGGGATGTAAACTGCCAACTGCCTCACTGGAGGAGTGCATTGTGTTCCCTAAAACAAGTAAACAACAGAGCTACAGAGCCAAGGCCACTTCCAGTCTAGGGAATATACCTTGGGAAAACTGAAAATCAATAAGAAAGAGCCACCTCCAAATTTAGGGCTGCACTGACTACAAGAACCTCAACTTGGGTACACCTTAAATATCCCAAGAAATATAAAAATGGTTCAAAACATTGTGGTACTTACGTATGATGGAATATCCCTCAGCGATGAAATCAATATCATAAGACCAGTAGCAGCAAAGTGAGTGGATTCAGGTACGATGATTCTAAGTGAAATAAGTCACACAGAAAAAGAAACTTATCATAAGATATCACTTATGAAGATCCTGTAAACATGGCTACACGTGAACTGAGTTAGGAAAGAGAACAGAGTCTCACATTTAGAAAACACTCTTATGCCTGCATAAAGGGGAAGGAGAGGTGGGATGATGCATAAAACCAGAGTTTGATATAAGCACAGGGACCGTTTCAAAAACCAACTTTGGAATAGACAAGACCTACACCTTCCTCAGTGAAAGAGACTCAAAACCCCATATTTCCCACAGAGGAATATATCTGACTAGTAAGAATCTTAAAACCTATGTATTGATATGTCTCCATAAGGGAATCAAGTGTGTCTAGAGTGGCATAAACATGGCAGCGAGAATCAGCTCAAACCCACTATAAAAAGGAATTTCAAAAGCAAAACCAAAAAACAGGGAAATTCTTTACAATTCCTTCAGGGTGTCTGAGGAAACCTGGAAAGACCCTATCTACAATGACAGCTGGATGTGGCATAAGGCTGGACACTTGGGACTGAGAGGATTGGTGAGATTGGGTGAGCAAATGCAGACCCTTTCAAGCAATAATGCATGGCCCCCATTCCATGGGTCCCAACTCTCCAGGTTCAAGGGAATATTACTACAGCTATAACATGTACAGGAAACCTAGAGAATGGACACACTGTGAATACGAAAGGTTTCTAAAACTCAATGAATAGTCCCTCTCCTGGTGCTCCAGTTTGACTTTCCAACTGCCTTACTATCAATCTCCCAAATTGGAGAGACAGGCCCTTTAACCTCCTGGTTTGCACAGGTTCCCAATTTGGCAGAGGATGGAAGGGACGAGGGAGAACCCATGAGAGAGTAGCTGTTAGGCATTTGGACGGGCACATGTCACTCTAATTTCCCGGCAGGAAGAAGAATTAACCAAAGTCTCAGCCACCCACCGGGAACCAGTATAGGACATGATCCAAAATTTTGGACTTGCGTTCAGCTCACAAAAAACGAGTTGAGAAATGGAGCTCAGGGGCACAGCAATTCACAAACTGGCAGAGTGATAAAGGACAACTATCGTCCAAAAATCTGTTGAGGGAAGTCAACGAGGCGGACTTGAAAGTGAGGCAAAATAGCAGGAAACAGATTTCAAGAGGTACGTTGGAATCGCCTGTAAAGCACAGGAAGAGGGGCACAACTTGGACAATGGTGCACTTGGCCAAAAAGGGCGTATGCGTTTTCTCCTGAATATATTCAGGAGAAAACGCATACGCCCTTTTTGGCCAAGCAAGCAAGCGGGCAATGCAAATCTGCACTACAAAGAAGTATCACTTCCCACCGGTCAAAAGGGACATCCACAAAATGTGTAAAAACCAGAAAGGCAAGACAGGCCCTGAGGAACTGGGAGCCTTGTTATGCTGATGGGCGGGATGTAAACTGCCAACTGCCTCACTGGAGGAGTGCATTGTGTTCCCTAAAACAAGTAAACAACAGAGCTACAGAGCCAAGGCCACTTCCAGTCTAGGGAATATACCTTGGGAAAACTGAAAATCAATAAGAAAGAGCCACCTCCAAATTTAGGGCTGCACTGACTACAAGAACCTCAACTTGGGTACACCTTAAATATCCCAAGAAATATAAAAATGGTTCAAAACATTGTGGTACTTACGTATGATGGAATATCCCTCAGCGATGAAATCAATATCATAAGACCAGTAGCAGCAAAGTGAGTGGATTCAGGTACGATGATTCTAAGTGAAATAAGTCACACAGAAAAAGAAACTTATCATAAGATATCACTTATGAAGATCCTGTAAACATGGCTACACGTGAACTGAGTTAGGAAAGAGAACAGAGTCTCACATTTAGAAAACACTCTTATGCCTGCATAAAGGGGAAGGAGAGGTGGGGTGATGCATAAAACCAGAGTTTGATATAAGCACAGGGACCGTTCCAAAAACCAACTTTGGAATAGACAAGACCTACACCTTCCTCAGTGAAAGAGACTCAAAACCCCATATTTCCCGCAGAGGAATATATCTGACTAGTAAGAATCTTAAAACCTATGTATTGATATGACTCCATAAGGGAATCAAGTGTGTCTAGAGTGGCATAAACATGGCAGCGAGAATCAGCTCAAACCCACTATAAAAAGGAATTTCAAAAGCAAAACCAAAAAACAGGGAAATTCTTTACAATTCCTTCAGGGTGTCTGAGGAAACCTGGAAAGACCCTATCTACAATGACAGCTGGATGTGGCATAAGGCTGGACACTTGGGACTGAGAGGATTGGTGAGATTGGGTGAGCAAATGCAGACCCTTTCAAGTAATAATGCATGGCCCCCATTCCATGGGTCCCAACTCTCCAGGTTCAAGGGAATATTACTACAGCTATAACATGTACAGGAAACCTAGAGAATGGACACACTGTGAATACGAAAGGTTTCTAAAACTCAACGAATAGTCCCTCTCCTGGTGCTCCAGTTTGACTTTCCAACTGCCTTACTATCAATCTCCCAACTTGGAGAGACAGGCCCTTTAACCTCCTGGTTTGCACAGGTTCCCAATTTGGCAGAGGATGGAAGGGACGAGGGAGAACCCATGAGAGAGTAGCTGTTAGGCATTTGGACGGGCACATGTCACTATAATTTCCCGGCAGGAAGAAGAATTAACCAAAGTCTCAGCCACCCACCGGGAACCAGTATAGGACATGATCCAAAATTTTGGACTTGCGTTCAGCTCACAAAAAACGAGTTGAGAAATGGAGCTCAGGGGCACAGCAATTCACAAACTGGCAGAGTGATAAAGGACAACTATCGTCCAAAAATCTGTTGAGGGAAGTCAACGTGGCGGACTTGAAAGCGAGGCAAAATAGCAGGAAACAGATTTCAAGAGGTACCTTGGAATCGCCTGTAAAGCACAGGAAGAGGGGCACAACTTGGACAATGGTGCACTTGGCCAAAAAGGGCGTATGCGTTTTCTCCTGAATATATTCAGGAGAAAACGCATACGCCCTTTTTGGCCAAGCAAGCAAGCGGGCAATGCAAATCTGCACTACAAAGAAGTATCACTTCCCACCGGTCAAAAGGGACATCCACAAAATGTGTAAAAACCAGAAAGGCAAGACAGGCCCTGGAGACCTGGGAGCCTTGTTATGCTGATGGGCGGGATGTAAATTGCCAACTGCCTCACTGGAGGAGTGCATTGTGTTCCCTAAAACAAGTAAACAACAGAGCTACAGAGCCAAGGCCACTTCCAGTCTAGGGAATATACCTTGGGAAAACTGAAAATCAATAAGAAAGAGCCACCTCCAAATTTAGGGCTGCACTGACTACAAGAACCTCAACTTGGGTACACCTTAAATATCCCAGGCAATATAAAAATGGTTCAAAACATTGTGGTACTTACGTACGATGGAATATCCCTCAGCCATGAAATCAATGTCATAAGACCAGTAGCAGCAAAGTGAGTGGATTCAGGTACGATGATTCTAAGTGAAATAAGTCACACAGAAAAAGAAACTTATCATAAGATATCACTTATGAAGATCCTGTAAACATGGCTACACGTGAACTGAGTTAGGAAAGAGAACAGAGTCTCACATTTAGAAAACACTCTTATGCCTGCATAAAGGGGAAGGAGAGGTGGGGTGATGCATAAAACCAGAGTTTTATATAAGCACAGGGACCGTTTCAAAAACCAACTTTGGAATAGACAAGACCTACACCTTCCTCAGTGAAAGAGACTCAAAACCCCATATTTCCCACAGAGGAATATATCTGACTAGTAAGAATCTTAAAACCTATGTATTGATATGTCTCCATAAGGGAATCAAGTGTGTCTAGAGTGGCATAAACATGGCAGCGAGAATCAGCTCAAACCCACTATAAAAAGGAATTTCAAAAGCAAAACCAAAAAACAGGGAAATTCTTTACAATTCCTTCAGGGTGTCTGAGGAAACCTGGAAAGACCCTATCTACAATGACAGCTGGATGTGGCATAAGGCTGGACACTTGGGACTGAGAGGATTGGTGAGATTGGGTGAGCAAATGCAGACCCTTTCAAGCAATAATGCATGGCCCCCATTCCATGGGTCCCAACTCTCCAGGTTCAAGGGAATATTACTACAGCTATAACATGTACAGGAAACCTAGAGAATGGACACACTGTGAATATGAAAGGTTTCTAAAACTCAACGAATAGTCCCTCTCCTGGTGCTCCAGTTTGACTTTCCAACTGCCTTACTATCAATCTCCCAACTTGGAGAGACAGGCCCTTTAACCTCCTGGTTTGCACAGGTTCCCAATTTGGCAGAGGATGGAAGGGACGAGGGAGAACCCATGAGAGAGTAGCTGTTAGGCATTTGGACGGGCACATGTCACTCTAATTTCCCGGCAGGAAGAAGAATTAACCAAAGTCTCAGCCACCCACCGGGAACCAGTATAGGACATGATCCAAAATTTTGGACTTGCGTTCAGCTCACAAAAAACGAGTTGAGAAATGGAGCTCAGGGGCACAGCAATTCACAAACTGGCAGAGTGATAAAGGACAACTATCGTCCAAAAATCTGTTGAGGGAAGTCAACGAGGCGGACTTGAAAGCGAGGCAAAATAGCAGGAAACAGATTTCAAGAGGTACCTTGGAATCGCCTGTAAAGCACAGGAAGAGGGGCACAACTTGGACAATGGTGCACTTGGCCAAAAAGGGCGTATGCGTTTTCTCCTGAATATATTCAGGAGAAAACGCATACGCCCATTTTGGCCAAGCAAGCAAGCGGGCAATGCAAATCTGCACTACAAAGAAGTATCACTTCCCACCGGTCAAAAGGGACATCCACAAAATGTGTAAAAACCAGAAAGGCAAGACAGGCCCTGGAGAACTGGGAGCCTTGTTATGCTGATGGGCGGGATGTAAATTGCCAACTGCCTCACTGGAGGAGTGCATTGTGTTCCCTAAAACAAGTAAACAACAGAGCTACAGAGCCAAGGCCACTTCCAGTCTAGGGAATATACCTTGGGAAAACTGAAAATCAATAAGAAAGAGCCACCTCCAAATTTAGGGCTGCACTGACTACAAGAACCTCAACTTGGGTACACCTTAAATATCCCAGGAAATATAAAAATGGTTCAAAACATTGTGGTACTTACGTACGATGGAATATCCCTCAGCCATGAAATCAATGTCATAAGACCAGTAGCAGCAAAGTGAGTGGATTCAGGTACGATGATTCTAAGTGAAATAAGTCACACAGAAAAAGAAACTTATCATAAGATATCACTTATGAAGATCCTGTAAACATGGCTACACGTGAATTGAGTTAGGAAAGAGAACAGAGTCTCACATTTAGAAAACACTCTTATGCCTGCATAAAGGGGAAGGAGAGGTGGGGTGATGCATAAAACCAGAGTTTGATATAAGCACAGGGACCGTTTCAAAAACCAACTTTGGAATTGACAAGACCGACACCTTCCTTAGTGAAAGAGACTCAAAACCCCATATTTCCCACAGAGGAATATATCTGACTAGTAAGAATCTTAAAACCTATGTATCAATATGTCTCCATAAGGGAATCAAGTGTGTCTAGAGTGGCATAAACATGGCAGCGAGAATCAGCTCAAACCCACTATAAAAAGGAATTTCAAAAGCAAAACCAAAAAACAGGGAAATTCTTTACAATTCCTTCAGGGTGTCTGAGGAAACCTGGAAAGACCCTATCTACAATGACAGCTGGATGTGGCATAAGGCTGGACACTTGGGAGTGAGAGGATTGGTGAGATTGGGTGAGCAAATGCAGACCCTTTCAAGCAATAATGCATGGCCCCCATTCCATGGGTCCCAACTCTCCAGGTTCAAGGGAATATTACTACAGCTATAACATGTACAGGAAACCTAGAGAATGGACACACTGTGAATACGAAAGGTTTCTAAAACTCAACGAATAGTCCCTCTCCTGGTGCTCCAGTTTGACTTTCCAACTGCCTTACTATCAATCTCCCAACTTGGAGAGACAGGCCCTTTAACCTCCTGGTTTGCACAGGTTCCCAATTTGCCAGAGGATGGAAGGGACGAGGGAGAACCCATGAGAGAGTAGCTGTTAGGCATTTGGACGGGCACATGTCACTCTAATTTCCCGGCAGGAAGAAGAATTAACCAAAGTCTCAGCCACCCACCGGGAACCAGTATAGGACATGATCCAAAATTTTGGACTTGCGTTCAGCTCACAAAAAACGAGTTGAGAAATGGAGCTCAGGGGCACAGCAATTCACAAACTGGCACAGTGATAAAGGACAACTATCGTCCAAAAATCTGTTGAGGGAAGTCAACGAGGCGGACTTGAAAGTGAGGCAAAATAGCAGGAAACAGATTTCAAGAGGTACCTTGGAATCGCCTGTAAAGCACAGGAAGAGGGGCACAACTTGGACAATGGTGCACTTGGCCAAAAAGGGCGTATGCGTTTTCTCCTGAATATATTCAGGAGAAAACGCATACGCCCTTTTTGGCCAAGCAAGCAAGCGGGCAATGCAAATCTGCACTACAAAGAAGTATCACTTCCCACCGGTCAAAAGGGACATCCACAAAATGTGTAAAAACCAGAAAGGCAAGACAGGCCCTGGAGAACTGGGAGCCTTGTTATGCTGATGGGCGGGATGTAAATTGCCAACTGCCTCACAGGAGGAGTGCATTGTGTTCCCTAAAACAAGTAAACAACAGAGTTACAGAGCCAAGGCCACTTCCAGTCTAGGGAATATACCTTGGGAAAACTGAAAATCAATAAGAAAGAGCCACCTCCAAATTTAGGGCTGCACTGACTACAAGAACCTCAACTTGGGTACACCTTAAATATCCCAGGAAATATAAAAATGGTTCAAAACATTGTGGTACTTACGTATGATGGAATATCCCTCAGCCATGAAATCAATGTCATAAGACCAGTAGCAGCAAAGTGAGTGGATTCAGGTACGATGATTCTAAGTGAAATAAGTCACACAGAAAAAGAAACTTATCATAAGATATCACTTATGAAGATCCTGTAAACATGGCTACACGTGAATTGAGTTAGGAAAGAGAACAGAGTCTCACATTTAGAAAACACTCTTATGCCTGCATAAAGGGGAAGGAGAGGTGGGGTGATGCATAAAACCAGAGTTTGATATAAGCACAGGGACCGTTTCAAAAACCAACTTTGGAATTGACAAGACGGACACCTTCCTTAGTGAAAGAGACTCAAAACCCCATATTTCCCACAGAGGAATATATCTGACTAGTAAGAATCTTAAAACCTATGTATCGATATGTCTCCATAAGGGAATCAAGTGTGTCTAGAGTGGCATAAACATGGCAGCGAGAATCAGCTCAAACCCACTATAAAAAGGAATTTCAAAAGCAAAACCAAAAAACAGGGAAATTCTTTACAATTCCTTCAGGGTGTCTGAGGAAACCTGGAAAGACCCTATCTACAATGACAGCTGGATGTGGCATAAGGCTGGACACTTGGGACTGAGAGGATTGGTGAGATTGGGTGAGCAAATGCAGACCCTTTCAAGCAATAATGCATGGCCCCCATTCCATGGGTCCCAACTCTCCAGGTTCAAGGGAATATTACTACAGCTATAACATGTACAGGAAACCTAGAGAATGGACACACTGTGAATACGAAAGGTTTCTAAAACTCAACGAATAGTCCCTCTCCTGGTGCTCCAGTTTGACTTTCCAACTGCCTTACTATCAATCTCCCAACTTGGAGAGACAGGCCCTTTAACCTCCTGGTTTGCACAGGTTCCCAATTTGGCAGAGGATGGAAGGGACGAGGGAGAACCCATGAGAGAGTAGCTGTTAGGCATTTGGACGGGCACATGTCACTCTAATTTCCCGGCAGGAAGAAGAATTAACCAAAGTCTCAGCCACCCACCGGGAACCAGTATAGGACATGATCCAAAATTTTGGACTTGCGTTCAGCTCACAAAAAACGAGTTGAGAAATGGAGCTCAGGGGCACAGCAATTCACAAACTGGCACAGTGATAAAGGACAACTATCGTCCAAAAATCTGTTGAGGGAAGTCAACGAGGCGGACTTGAAAGTGAGGCA
Organism: Mesoplodon densirostris; assembly: GCF_025265405.1. NCBI lineage: Eukaryota > Metazoa > Chordata > Mammalia > Artiodactyla > Ziphiidae > Mesoplodon > Mesoplodon densirostris. The sequence continues at coordinate 528,178 of NW_026778187.1, read as the reverse complement.
AAATAGCAGGAAACAGATTTCAAGAGGTACCTTGGAATCGCCTGTAAAGCACAGGAAGAGGGGCACAACTTGGACAATGGTGCACTTGGCCAAAAAGGGCGTATGCGTTTTCTCCTGAATATATTCAGGAGAAAACGCATACGCCCTTTTTGGCCAAGCAAGCAAGCGGGCAATGCAAATCTGCACTACAAAGAAGTATCACTTCCCACCGGTCAAAAGGGACATCCACAAAATGTGTAAAAACCAGAAAGGCAAGACAGGCCCTGGAGAACTGGGAGCCTTGTTATGCTGATGGGCGGGATGTAAATTGCCAACTGCCTCACTGGAGGAGTGCATTGTGTTCCCTAAAACAAGTAAACAACAGAGCTACAGAGCCAAGGCCACTTCCAGTCTAGGGAATATACCTTGGGAAAACTGAAAATCAATAAGAAAGAGCCACCTCCAAATTTAGGGCTGCACTGACTACAAGAACCTCAACTTGGGTACACCTTAAATATCCCAGGAAATATAAAAATGGTTCAAAACATTGTGGTACTTACGTACGATGGAATATCCCTCAGCCATGAAATCAATGTCATAAGACCAGTAGCAGCAAAGTGAGTGGATTCAGGTACGATGATTCTAAGTGAAATAAGTCACACAGAAAAAGAAACTTATCATAAGATATCACTTATGAAGATCCTGTAAACATGGCTACACGTGAATTGAGTTAGGAAAGAGAACAGAGTCTCACATTTAGAAAACACTCTTATGCCTGCATAAAGGGGAAGGAGAGGTGGGGTGATGCATAAAACCAGAGTTTGATATAAGCACAGGGACCGTTTCAAAAACCAACTTTGGAATTGACAAGACCGACACCTTCCTTAGTGAAAGAGACTCAAAACCCCATATTTCCCACAGAGGAATATATCTGACTAGTAAGAATCTTAAAACCTATGTATCGATATGTCTCCATAAGGGAATCAAGTGTGTCTAGAGTGGCATAAACATGGCAGCGAGAATCAGCTCAAACCCACTATAAAAAGGAATTTCAAAAGCAAAACCAAAAAACAGGGAAATTCTTTACAATTCCTTCAGGGTGTCTGAGGAAACCTGGAAAGACCCTATCTACAATGACAGCTGGATGTGGCATAAGGCTGGACACTTGGGACTGAGAGGATTGGTGAGATTGGGTGAGCAAATGCAGACCCTTTCAAGCAATAATGCATGGCCCCCATTCCATGGGTCCCAACTCTCCAGGTTCAAGGGAATATTACTACAGCTATAACATGTACAGGAAACCTAGAGAATGGACACACTGTGAATACGAAAGGTTTCTAAAACTCAACGAATAGTCCCTCTCCTGGTGCTCCAGTTTGACTTTCCAACTGCCTTACTATCAATCTCCCAACTTGGAGAGACAGGCCCTTTAACCTCCTGGTTTGCACAGGTTCCCAATTTGGCAGAGGATGGAAGGGACGAGGGAGAACCCATGAGAGAGTAGCTGTTAGGCATTTGGACGGGCACATGTCACTCTAATTTCCCGGCAGGAAGAAGAATTAACCAAAGTCTCAGCCACCCACCGGGAACCAGTATAGGACATGATCCAAAATTTTGGACTTGCGTTCAGCTCACAAAAAACGAGTTGAGAAATGGAGCTCAGTGGCACAGCAATTCACAAACTGGCAGAGTGATAAAGGACAACTATCGTCCAAAAACCTGTTGAGGGAAGTCAACGAGGCGGACTTGAAAGTGAGGCAAAATAGCAGGAAACAGATTTCAAGAGGTACCTTGGAATCGCCTGTAAAGCACAGGAAGAGGGGCACAACTTGGACAATGGTGCACTTGGCCAAAAAGGGCGTATGCGTTTTCTCCTGAATATATTCAGGAGAAAACGCATACGCCCTTTTTGGCCAAGCAAGCAAGCGGGCAATGCAAATCTGCACTACAAAGAAGTATCACTTCCCACCGGTCAAAAGTGACATCCACAAAAACTGTAAAAACCAGAAAGGCAAGACAGGCCCTGGAGAACTGGGAGCCTTGTTATGCTGATGGGCGGGATGTAAACTGCCAACTGCCTAACTGGAGGAGTGCACTGTGTTCCCTAAAACAAGTAAACAACAGAGCTACTGAGCCAAGGCCACTTCCAGTCTAGGGAATATACCTTGGGAAAACTGAAAATCAATAAGAAAGAGCCACCTCCAAATTTAGGGCTGCACTGACTACAAGAACCTCAACTTGGGTACACCTTAAATATCCCAGGAAATATAAAAATGGTTCAAAACATTGTGGTACTTACGTACGATGGAATATCCCTCAGCCATGAAATCAATGTCATAAGACCAGTAGCAGCAAAGTGAGTGGATTCAGGTACGATGATTCTAAGTGAAATAAGTCACACAGAAAAAGAAACTTATCATAAGATATCACTTATGAAGATCCTGTAAACATGGCTACACGTGAACTGAGTTAGGAAAGAGAACAGAGTCTCACATTTAGAAAACACTCTTATGCCTGCATAAAGGGGATGGAGAGGTGGGGTGATGCATAAAACCAGAGTTTGATATAAGCACAGGGACCGTTCCAAAAACCAACTTTGGAATAGACAAGACCTACACCTTCCTCAGTGAAAGAGACTCAAAACCCCATATTTCCCGCAGAGGAATATATCTGACTAGTAAGAATCTTAAAACCTATGTATTGATATGACTCCATAAGGGAATCAAGTGTGTCTAGAGTGGCATAAACATGGCAGCGAGAATCAGCTCAAACCCACTATAAAAAGGAATTTCAAAAGCAAAACCAAAAAACAGGGAAATTCTTTACAATTCCTTCAGGGTGTCTGAGGAAACCTGGAAAGACCCTATCTACAATGACAGCTGGATGTGGCGTAAGGCTGGACACTTGGGACTGAGAGGATTGGTGAGATTGGGTGAGCAAATGCAGACCCTTTCAAGCAATAATGCATGGCCCCCATTCCATGGGTCCCAACTCTCCAGGTTCAAGGGAATATTACTACAGCTATAACATGTACAGGAAACCTAGAGAATGGACACACTGTGAATACGAAAGGTTTCTAAAACTCAACGAATAGTCCCTCTCCTGGTGCTCCAGTTTGACTTTCCAACTGCCTTACTATCAATCTCCCAACTTGGAGAGACAGGCCCTTTAACCTCCTGGTTTGCACAGGTTCCCAATTTGGCAGAGGATGGAAGGGACGAGGGAGAACCCATGAGAGAGTAGCTGTTAGGCATTTGGATGGGCACATGTCACTCTAATTTCATGGCAGGAAGAAGAATTAAGCAAAGTCTCAGCCACCCACCGGGAACCAGTATAGGACATGATCCAAAATTTTGGACTTGCGTTCAGCTCACAAAAAACGAGTTGAGAAATGGAGCTCAGGGGCACAGCAATTCACAAACTGGCAGAGTGATAAAGGACAACTATCGTCCAAAAATCTGTTGAGGGAAGTCAACGAGGCGGACTTGAAAGCGAGGCAAAATAGCAGGAAACAGATTTCAAGAGGTACCTTGGAATCGCCTGTAAAGCACAGGAAGAGGGGCACAACTTGGACAATGGTGCACTTGGCCAAAAAGGGCGTATGCGTTTTCTCCTGAATATATTCAGGAGAAAACGCATACGCCCTTTTTGGCCAAGCAAGCAAGCGGGCAATGCAAATCTGCACTACAAAGAAGTATCACTTCCCACCGGTCAAAAGGGACATCCACAAAATGTGTAAAAACCAGAAAGGCAAGACAGGCCCTGGAGAACTGGGAGCCTTGTTATGCTGATGGGCGGGATGTAAATTGCCAACTGCCTCACTGGAGGAGTGCATTGTGTTCCCTAAAACAAGTAAACAACAGAGCTACAGAGCCAAGGCCACTTCCAGTCTAGGGAATATACCTTGGGAAAACTGAAAATCAATAAGAAAGAGCCACCTCCAAATTTAGGGCTGCACTGACTACAAGAACCTCAACTTGGGTACACCTTAAATATCCCAGGCAATATAAAAATGGTTCAAAACATTGTGGTACTTACGTACGATGGAATATCCCTCAGCCATGAAATCAATGTCATAAGACCAGTAGCAGCAAAGTGAGTGGATTCAGGTACGATGATTCTAAGTGAAATAAGTCACACAGAAAAAGAAACTTATCATAAGATATCACTTATGAAGATCCTGTAAACATGGCTACACGTGAACTGAGTTAGGAAAGAGAACAGAGTCTCACATTTAGAAAACACTCTTATGCCTGCATAAAGGGGAAGGAGAGGTGGGGTGATGCATAAAACCAGAGTTTGATATAAGCACAGGGACCGTTTCAAAAACCAACTTTGGAATTGACAAGACCTACACCTTCCTCAGTGAAAGAGACTCAAAACCCCATATTTCCCACAGAGGAATATATCTGACTAGTAAGAATCTTAAAACCTATGTATTGATATGTCTCCATAAGGGAATCAAGTGTGTCTAGAGTGGCATAAACATGGCAGCGAGAATCAGCTCAAACCCACTATAAAAAGGAATTTCAAAAGCAAAACCAAAAAACAGGGAAATTCTTTACAATTCCTTCAGGCTGTCTGAGGAAACCTGGAAAGACCCTATCTACAATGACAGCTGGATGTGGCATAAGGCTGGACACTTGGGACTGAGAGGATTGGTGAGATTGGGTGAGCAAATGCAGACCCTTTCAAGCAATAATGCATGGCCCCCATTCCATGGGTCCCAACTCTCCAGGTTCAAGGGAATATTACTACAGCTATAACATGTACAGGAAACCTAGAGAATGGACACACTGTGAATACGAAAGGTTTCTAAAACTCAACGAATAGTCCCTCTCCTGGTGCTCCAGTTTGACTTTCCAACTGCCTTACTATCAATCTCCCAACTTGGAGAGACAGGCCCTTTAACCTCCTGGTTTGCACAGGTTCCCAATTTGGCAGAGGATGGAAGGGACGAGGGAGAACCCATGAGAGAGTAGCTGTTAGGCATTTGGATGGGCACATGTCACTCTAATTTCCCGGCAGGAAGAAGAATTAACCAAAGTCTCAGCCACCCACCGGGAACCAGTATAGGACATGATCCAAAATTTTGGACTTGCGTTCAGCTCACAAAAAACGAGTTGAGAAATGGAGCTCAGGGGCAGAGCAATTCACAAACTGGCACAGTGATAAAGGACAACTATCGTCCAAAAATCTGTTGAGGGAAGTCAACGAGGCGGACTTGAAAGTGAGGCAAAATAGCAGGAAACAGATTTCAAGAGGTACCTTGGAATCGCCTGTAAAGCACAGGAAGAGGGGCACAACTTGGACAATGGTGCACTTGGCCAAAAAGGGCGTATGCGTTTTCTCCTGAATATATTCAGGAGAAAACGCATACGCCCTTTTTGGCCAAGCAAGCAAGCGGGCAATGCAAATCTGCACTACAAAGAAGTATCACTTCCCACCGGTCAAAAGGGACATCCACAAAATGTGTAAAAACCAGAAAGGCAAGACAGGCCCTGGAGAACTGGGAGCCTTGTTATGCTGATGGGCGGGATGTAAATTGCCAACTGCCTCACTGGAGGAGTGCATTGTGTTCCCTAAAACAAGTAAACAACAGAGCTACAGAGCCAAGGCCACTTCCAGTCTAGGGAATATACCTTGGGAAAACTGAAAATCAATAAGAAAGAGCCACCTCCAAATTTAGGGCTGCACTGACTACAAGAACCTCAACTTGGGTACACCTTAAATATCCCAGGCAATATAAAAATGGTTCAAAACATTGTGGTACTTACGTATGATGGAATATCCCTCAGCCATGAAATCAATGTCATAAGACCAGTAGCAGCAAAGTGAGTGGATTCAGGTACGATGATTCTAAGTGAAATAAGTCACACAGAAAAAGAAACTTATCATAAGATATCACTTATGAAGATCCTGTAAACATGGCTACACGTGAACTGAGTTAGGAAAGAGAACAGAGTCTCACATTTAGAAAACACTCTTATGCCTGCATAAAGGGGAAGGAGAGGTGGGGTGATGCATAAAACCAGAGTTTGATATAAGCACAGGGACCGTTTCAAAAACCAACTTTGGAATTGACAAGACCTACACCTTCCTCAGTGAAAGAGACTCAAAACCCCATATTTCCCACAGAGGAATATATCTGACTAGTAAGAATCTTAAAACCTATGTATTGATATGTCTCCATAAGGGAATCAAGTGTGTCTAGAGTGGCATAAACATGGCAGCGAGAATCAGCTCAAACCCACTATAAAAAGGAATTTCAAAAGCAAAACCAAAAAACAGGGAAATTCTTTACAATTCCTTCAGGGTGTCTGAGGAAACCTGGAAAGACCCTATCTACAATGACAGCTGGATGTGGCATAAGGCTGGACACTTGGGAGTGAGAGGATTGGTGAGATTGGGTGAGCAAATGCAGACCCTTTCAAGCAATAATGCATGGCCCCCATTCCATGGGTCCCAACTCTCCAGGTTCAAGGGAATATTACTACAGCTATAACATGTACAGGAAACCTAGAGAATGGACACACTGTGAATACGAAAGGTTTCTAAAACTCAACGAATAGTCCCTCTCCTGGTGCTCCAGTTTGACTTTCCAACTGCCTTACTATCAATCTCCCAACTTGGAGAGACAGGCCCTTTAACCTCCTGGTTTGCACAGGTTCCCAATTTGGCAGAGGATGGAAGGGACGAGGGAGAACCCATGAGAGAGTAGCTGTTAGGCATTTGGACGGGCACATGTCACTCTAATTTCCCGGCAGGAAGAAGAATTAACCAAAGTCTCAGCCACCCACCGGGAACCATTATAGGACATGATCCAAAATTTTGGACTTGCGTTCAGCTCACAAAAAACGAGTTGAGAAATGGAGCTCAGGGGCACAGCAATTCACAAACTGGCACAGTGATAAAGGACAACTATCGTCCAAAAATCTGTTGAGGGAAGTCAACGAGGCGGACTTGAAAGTGAGGCAAAATAGCAGGAAACAGATTTCAAGAGGTACCTTGGAATCGCCTGTAAAGCACAGGAAGAGGGGCACAACTTGGACAATGGTGCACTTGGCCAAAAAGGGCGTATGCGTTTTCTCCTGAATATATTCAGGAGAAAACGCATACGCCCTTTTTTTCCAAGCAAGCAAGCGGGCAATGCAAATCTGCACTACAAAGAAGTATCACTTCCCACCGGTCAAAAGGGACATCCACAAAATGTGTAAAAACCAGAAAGGCAAGACAGGCCCTGGAGAACTGGGAGCCTTGTTATGCTGATGGGCGGGATGTAAATTGCCAACTGCCTCACTGGAGGAGTGCATTGTGTTCCCTAAAACAAGTAAACAACAGAGCTACAGAGCCAAGGCCACTTCCAGTCTAGGGAATATACCTTGGGAAAACTGAAAATCAATAAGAAAGAGCCACCTCCAAATTTAGGGCTGCACTGACTACAAGAACCTCAACTTGGGTACACCTTAAATATCCCAGGAAATATAAAAATGGTTCAAAACATTGTGGTACTTACGTACGATGGAATATCCCTCAGCCATGAAATCAATGTCATAAGACCAGTAGCAGCAAAGTGAGTGGATTCAGGTACGATGATTCTAAGTGAAATAAGTCACACAGAAAAAGAAACTTATCATAAGATATCACTTATGAAGATCCTGTAAACATGGCTACACGTGAACTGAGTTAGGAAAGAGAACAGAGTCTCACATTTAGAAAACACTCTTATGCCTGCATAAAGGGGAAGGAGAGGTGGGGTGATGCATAAAACCAGAGTTTGATATAAGCACAGGGACCGTTTCAAAAACCAACTTTGGAATTGACAAGACCTACACCTTCCTCAGTGAAAGAGACTCAAAACCCCATATTTCCCACAGAGGAATATATCTGACTAGTAAGAATCTTAAAACCTATGTATTGATATGTCTCCATAAGGGAATCAAGTGTGTCTAGAGTGGCATAAACATGGCAGCGAGAATCAGCTCAAACCCACTATAAAACGGAATTTCAAAAGCAAAACCAAAAAACAGGGAAATTCTTTACAATTCCTTCAGGGTGTCTGAGGAAACCTGGAAAGACCCTATCTACAATGACAGCTGGATGTGGCATAAGGCTGGACACTTGGGACTGAGAGGATTGGTGAGATTGGGTGAGCAAATGCAGACCCTTTCAAGCAATAATGCATGGCCCCCATTCCATGGGTCCCAACTCTCCAGGTTCAAGGGAATATTACTACAGCTATAACATGTACAGGAAACCTAGAGAATGGACACACTGTGAATACGAAAGGTTTCTAAAACTCAACGAATAGTCCCTCTCCTGGTGCTCCAGTTTGACTTTCCAACTGCCTTACTATCAATCTCCCAACTTGGAGAGACAGGCCCTTTAACCTCCTGGTTTGCACAGGTTCCCAATTTGGCAGAGGATGGAAGGGACGAGGGAGAACCCATGAGAGAGTAGCTGTTAGGCATTTGGACGGGCACATGTCACTCTAATTTCCCGGCAGGAAGAAGAATTAACCAAAGTCTCAGCCACCCACCGGGAACCAGTATAGGACATGATCCAAAATTTTGGACTTGCGTTCAGCTCACAAAAAACGAGTTGAGAAATGGAGCTCAGGGGCACAGCAATTCACAAACTGGCACAGTGATAAAGGACAACTATCGTCCAAAAATCTGTTGAGGGAAGTCAACGAGGCGGACTTGAAAGTGAGGCAAAATAGCAGGAAACAGATTTCAAGAGGTACCTTGGAATCGCCTGTAAAGCACAGGAAGAGGGGCACAACTTGGACAATGGTGCACTTGGCCAAAAAGGGCGTATGCGTTTTCTCCTGAATATATTCAGGAGAAAACGCATACGCCCTTTTTGGCCAAGCAAGCAAGCGGGCAATGCAAATCTGCACTACAAAGAAGTATCACTTCCCACCGGTCAAAAGGGACATCCACAAAATGTGTAAAAAACAGAAAGGCAAGACAGGCCCTGGAAAACTGGGAGCCTTTTTATGCTGATGGGCGGGATGTAAACTGCCAACTGCCTAACTGGAGGAGTGCATTTTGTTCCCTAAAACAAGTAAACAACAGAGCTACAGAGCCAAGGCCACTTCCAGTCTAGGGAATATACCTTGGGAAAACTAAAAATCAATAAGAAAGAGCCACCTCCAAATTTAGGGCTGCACTGACTACAAGAACCTCAACTTGGGTACACCTTAAATATCCCAGGAAATATAAAAATGGTTCAAAACATTGTGGTACTTACGTACGATGGAATATCCCTCAGCCATGAAATCAATGTCATAAGACCAGTAGCAGCAAAGTGAGTGGATTCAGGTACGATGATTCTAAGTGAAATAAGTCACACAGAAAAAGAAACTTATCATAAGATATCACTTATGAAGATCCTGTAAACATGGCTACACGTGAACTGAGTTAGGAAAGAGAACAGAGTCTCACATTTAGAAAACACTCTTATGCCTGCATAAAGGGGATGGAGAGGTGGGGTGATGCATAAAACCAGAGTTTGATATAAGCACAGGGACCGTTCCAAAAACCAACTTTGGAATAGACAAGACCTACACCTTCCTCAGTGAAAGAGACTCAAAACCCCATATTTCCCGCAGAGGAATATATCTGACTAGTAAGAATCTTAAAACCTATGTATTGATATGACTCCATAAGGGAATCAAGTGTGTCTAGAGTGGCATAAACATGGCAGCGAGAATCAGCTCAAACCCACTATAAAAAGGAATTTCAAAAGCAAAACCAAAAAACAGGGAAATTCTTTACAATTCCTTCAGGGTGTCTGAGGAACCCTGGAAAGACCCTATCTACAATGACAGCTGGATGTGGCATAAGGCTGGACACTTGGGACTGAGAGGATTGGTGAGATTGGGTGAGCAAATGCAGACCCTTTCAAGCAATAATGCATGGCCCCCATTCCATGGGTCCCAACTCTCCATGTTCAAGGGAATATTACTACAGCTATAACATGTACAGGAAACCTAGAGAATGGACACACTGTGAATACGAAAGGTTTCTAAAACTCAACGAATAGTCCCTCTCCTGGTGCTCCAGTTTGACTTTCCAACTGCCTTACTATCAATCTCCCAACTTGGAGAGACAGGCCCTTTAACCTCCTGGTTTGCACAGGTTCCCAATTTGGCAGAGGATGGAAGGGACGAGGGAGAACCCATGAGAGAGTAGCTGTTAGGCATTTGGACGGGCACATGTCACTCTAATTTCATGGCAGGAAGAAGAATTAACCAAAGTCTCAGCCACCCACCGGGAACCAGTATAGGACATGATCCAAAATTTTGGACTTGCGTTCAGCTCACAAAAAACGAGTTGAGAAATGGAGCTCAGGGGCACAGCAATTCACAAACTGGCAGAGTGATAAAGGACAACTATCGTCCAAAAATCTGTTGAGGGAAGTCAACGAGGCGGACTTGAAAGCGAGGCAAAATAGCAGGAAACAGATTTCAAGAGGTACCTTGGAATCGCCTGTAAAGCACAGGAAGAGGGGCACAACTTGGACAATGGTGCACTTGGCCAAAAAGGGCGTATGCGTTTTCTCCTGAATATATTCAGGAGAAAACGCATACGCCCTTTTTGGCCAAGCAAGCAAGCGGGCAATGCAAATCTGCACTACAAAGAAGTATCACTTCCCACCGGTCAAAAGGGACATCCACAAAATGTGTAAAAACCAGAAAGGCAAGAAAGGCCCTGGAGAACTGGGAGCCTTGTTATGCTGATGGGCGGGATGTAAATTGCCAACTGCCTCACTGGAGGAGTGCATTGTGTTCCCTAAAACAAGTAAACAACAGAGCTACAGAGCCAAGGCCACTTCCAGTCTAGGGAATATACCTTGGGAAAACTGAAAATCAATAAGAAAGAGCCACCTCCAAATTTAGGGCTGCACTGACTACAAGAACCTCAACTTGGGTACACCTTAAATATCCCAGGCAATATAAAAATGGTTCAAAATATTGTGGTACTTACGTACGATGGAATATCCCTCAGCCATGAAATCAATGTCATAAGACCAGTAGCAGCAAAGTGAGTGGATTCAGGTACGATGATTCTAAGTGAAATAAGTCACACAGAAAAAGAAACTTATCATAAGATATCACTTATGAAGATCCTGTAAACATGGCTACACGTGAACTGAGTTAGGAAAGAGAACAGAGTCTCACATTTAGAAAACACTCTTATGCCTGCATAAAGGGGAAGGAGAGGTGGGGTGATGCATAAAACCAGAGTTTGATATAAGCACAGGGACCGTTTCAAAAACCAACTTTGGAATTGACAAGACCTACACCTTCCTCAGTGAAAGAGACTCAAAACCCCATATTTCCCACAGAGGAATATATCTGACTAGTAAGAATCTTAAAACCTATGTATTGATATGTCTCCATAAGGGAATCAAGTGTGTCTAGAGTGGCATAAACATGGCAGCGAGAATCAGCTCAAACCCACTATAAAAAGGAATTTCAAAAGCAAAACCAAAAAACAGGGAAATTCTTTACAATTCCTTCAGGGTGTCTGAGGAAACCTGGAAAGACCCTATCTACAATGACAGCTGGATGTGGCATAAGGCTGGACACTTGGGACTGAGAGGATTGGTGAGATTGGGTGAGCAAATGCAGACCCTTTCAAGCAATAATGCATGGCCCCCATTCCATGGGTCCCAACTCTCCAGGTTCAAGGGAATATTACTACAGCTATAACATGTACAGGAAAGCTAGAGAATGGACACACTGTGAATACGAAAGGTTTCTAAAACTCAACGAATAGTCCCTCTCCTGGTGCTCCAGTTTGACTTTCCAACTGCCTTACTATCAATCTCCCAACTTGGAGAGACAGGCCCTTTAACCTCCTGGTTTGCACAGGTTCCCAATTTGGCAGAGGATGGAAGGGACGAGGGAGAACCCATGAGAGAGTAGCTGTTAGGCATTTGGACGGGCACATGTCACTCTAATTTCCCGGCAGGAAGAAGAATTAACCAAAGTCTCAGCCACCCACCGGGAACCAGTATAGGACATGATCCAAAATTTTGGACTTGCGTTCAGCTCACAAAAAACGAGTTGAGAAATGGAGCTCAGGGGCACAGCAATTCACAAACTGGCAGAGTGATAAAGGACAACTATCGTCCAAAAATCTGTTGAGGGAAGTCAACGAGGCGGACTTGAAAGCGAGGCAAAATAGCAGGAAACAGATTTCAAGAGGTACCTTGGAATCGCCTGTAAAGCACAGGAAGAGGGGCACAACTTGGACAATGGTGCACTTGGCCAAAAAGGGCGTATGCGTTTTCTCCTGAATATATTCAGGAGAAAACGCATACGCCCTTTTTGGCCAAGCAAGCAAGCGGGCAATGCAAATCTGCACTACAAAGAAGTATCATTTTCCACCGGTCAAAAGGGACATCCACAAAATGTGTAAAAACCAGAAAGGCAAGACAGGCCCTGAGGAACTGGGAGCCTTGTTATGCTGATGGGTGGGATGTAAACTGCCAACTGCCTCACTGGAGGAGTGCATTGTGTTCCCTAAAACAAGTAAACAACAGAGCTACAGAGCCAAGGCCACTTCCAGTCTAGGGAATATACCTTGGGAAAACTGAAAATCAATAAGAAAGAGCCACCTCCAAATTTAGGGCTGCACTGACTACAAGAACCTCAACTTGGGTACACCTTAAATATCCCAGGAAATATAAAAATGGTTCAAAACATTGTGGTACTTACGTACGATGGAATATCCCTCAGCCATGAAATCAATGTCATAAGACCAGTAGCAACAAAGTGAGTGGATTCAGGTACGATGATTCTAAGTGAAATAAGTCACACAGAAAAAGAAACTTATCATAAGATATCACTTATGAAGATCCTGTAAACATGGCTACACGTGAACTGAGTTAGGAAAGAGAACAGAGTCTCACATTTAGAAAACACTCTTATGCCGGCATAAAGGGGAAGGAGAGGTGGGGTGATGCATAAAACCAGAGTTTGATATAAGCACACGGACCGTTTCAAAAACCAACTTTGGAATTGACAAGACCGACACCTTCCTCAGTGAAAGAGACTCAAAACCCCATATTTCCCACAGAGGAATATATCTGACTAGTAAGAATCTTAAAACCTATGTATTGATATGTCTCCATAAGGGAATCAAGTGTGTCTAGAGTGGCATAAACATGGCAGCGAGAATCAGCTCAAACCCACTATAAAAAGGAATTTCAAAAGCAAAACCAAAAAACAGGGAAATTCTTTACAATTCCTTCAGGGTGTCTGAGGAAACCTGGAAAGACCCTATCTACAATGACAGCTGGATGTGGCATAAGGCTGGACACTTGGGACTGAGAGGATTGGTGAGATTGGGTGAGCAAATGCAGACCCTTTCAAGCAATAATGCATGGCCCCCATTCCATGGGTCCCAACTCTCCAGGTTCAAGGGAATATTACTACAGCTATAACATGTACAGGAAACCTAGAGAATGGACACACTGTGAATACGAAAGGTTTCTAAAACTCAACGAATAGTCCCTCTCCTGGTGCTCCAGTTTGACTTTCCAACTGCCTTACTATCAATCTCCCAACTTGGAGAGACAGGCCCTTTAACCTCCTGGTTTGCACAGGTTCCCAATTTGGCAGAGGATGGAAGGGACGAGGGAGAACCCATGAGAGAGTAGCTGTTAGGCATTTGGACGGGCACATGTCACTCTAATTTCCCGGCAGGAAGAAGAATTAACCAAAGTCTCAGCCACCCACCGGGAACCAGTATAGGACATGATCCAAAATTTTGGACTTGCGTTCAGCTCACAAAAAACGAGTTGAGAAATGGAGCTCAGGGGCACAGCAATTCACAAACTGGCAGAGTGATAAAGGACAACTATCGTCCAAAAATCTGTTGAGGGAAGTCAACGAGGCGGACTTGAAAGCGAGGCAAAATAGCAGGAAACAGATTTCAAGAGGTACCTTGGAATCGCCTGTAAAGCACAGGAAGAGGGGCACAACTTGGACAATGGTGCACTTGGCCAAAAAGGGCGTATGCGTTTTCTCTTGAATATATTCAGGAGAAAACGCATACGCCCTTTCTGGCCAAGCAAGCAAGCGGGCAATGCAAATGTGCACTACAAAGGAGTATCACTTCCCACCGGTCAAAAGGGACATCCACAAAATGTGTAAAAACCAGAAAGGCAAGACAGGCCCTGGAGAACAGGGAGCCTTGTTATGCTGATGGGCGGGATGTAAACTGCCAACTGCCTCACTGGAGGAGTGCATTGTGTTCCCTAAAACAAGTAAACAACAGAGCTACAGAGCCAAGGCCACTTCCAGTCTAGGGAATATACCTTGGGAAAACTGAAAATCAATAAGAAAGAGCCACCTCCAAATTTAGGGCTGCACTGACTACAAGAACCTCAACTTGGGTACACCTTAAATATCCCAGGAAATATAAAAATGGTTCAAAACATTGTGGTACTTACGTATGATGGAATATGCCTCAGCGATGAAATCAATGTCATAAGACCAGTAGCAGCAAAGTGAGTGGATTCAGGTACGATGATTCTAAGTGAAATAAGTCACACAGAAAAAGAAACTTATCATAAGATATCACTTATGAAGATCCTGTAAACATGGCTACACGTGAACTGAGTTAGGAAAGAGAACAGAGTCTCACATTTAGAAAACACTCTTATGCCTGCATAAAGGGGAAGGAGAGGTGGGGTGATGCATAAAACCAGAGTTTGATATGAGCACAGGGACCGTTCCAAAAACCAACTTTGGAATAGACAAGACCTACACCTTCCTCAGTGAAAGAGACTCAAAACCCCATATTTCCCACAGAGGAATATATCTGACTAGTAAGAATCTTAAAACCTATGTATTGATATATCTCCATAAGGGAATCAAGTGTGTCTAGAGTGGCATAAACATGGCAGCGAGAATCAGCTCAAACCCACTATAAAAAGGAATTTCAAAAGCAAAACCAAAAAACAGGGAAATTCTTTACAATTCCTTCAGGGTATCTGAGGAAACCTGGAAAGACCCTATCTACAATGACAGCTGGATGTGGCATAAGGCTGGACACTTGGGACTGAGAGGATTGGTGAGATTGGGTGAGCAAATGCAGACCCTTTCAAGCAATAATGCATGGCCCCCATTCCATGGGTCCCAACTCTCCAGGTTCAAGGGAATATTACTACAGCTATAACATGTACAGGAAACCTAGAGAATGGACACACTGTGAATACGAAAGGTTTCTAAAACTCAACGAATAGTCCCTCTCCTGGTGCTCCAGTTTGACTTTCCAACTGCCTTACTATCAATCTCCCAACTTGGAGAGACAGGCCCTTTAACCTCCTGGTTTGCACAGGTTCCCAATTTGGCAGAGGATGGAAGGGACGAGGGAGAACCCATGAGAGAGTAGCTGTTAGGCATTTGGACGGGCACATGTCACTCTAATTTCCCGGCAGGAAGAAGAATTAACCAAAGTCTCAGCCACCCACCGGGAACCAGTATAGGACATGATCCAAAATTTTGGACTTGCGTTCAGCTCACAAAAAACGAGTTGAGAAATGGAGCTCAGGGGCACAGCAATTCACAAACTGGCAGAGTGATAAAGGACAACTATCGTCCAAAAATCTGTTGAGGGAAGTCAACGAGGCGGACTTGAAAGTGAGGCAAAATAGCAGGAAACAGATTTCAAGAGGTACCTTGGAATCGCCTGTAAAGCACAGGAAGAGGGGCACAACTTGGACAATGGTGCACTTGGCCAAAAAGGGCGTATGCGTTTTCTCCTGAATATATTCAGGAGAAAACGCATACGCCCTTTTTGGCCAAGCAAGCAAGCGGGCAATGCAAATCTGCACTACAAAGAAGTATCACTTCCCACCGGTCAAAAGGGACATCCACAAAATGTGTAAAAACCAGAAAGGCAAGACAGGCCCTGGAGAACTGGGAGCCTTGTTATGCTGATGGGCGGGATGTAAATTGCAACTGCCTCACTGGAGGAGTGCATTGTGTTCCCTAAAACAAGTAAACAACAGAGTTACAGAGCCAAGGCCACTTCCAGTCTAGGGAATATACCTTGGGAAAACTGAAAATCAATAAGAAAGAGCCACCTCCAAATTTAGGGCTGCACTGACTACAAGAACCTCAACTTGGGTACACCTTAAATATCCCAGGAAATATAAAAATGGTTCAAAACATTGTGGTACTTACGTACGATGGAATATCCCTCAGCCATGAAATCAATGTCATAAGACCAGTAGCAGCAAAGTGAGTGGATTCAGGTACGATGATTCTAAGTGAAATAAGTCACACAGAAAAAGAAACTTATCATAAGATATCACTTATGAAGATCCTGTAAACATGGCTACACGTGAATTGAGTTAGGAAAGAGAACAGAGTCTCACATTTAGAAAACACTCTTATGCCTGCATAAAGGGGAAGGAGAGGTGGGGTGATGCATAAAACCAGAGTTTGATATAAGCACAGGGACCGTTTCAAAAACCAACTTTGGAATTGACAAGACCGACACCTTCCTTAGTGAAAGAGACTCAAAACCCCATATTTCCCACAGAGGAATATATCTGACTAGTAAGAATCTTAAAACCTATGTATCGATATGTCTCCATAAGGGAATCAAGTGTGTCTAGAGTGGCATAAACATGGCAGCGAGAATCAGCTCAAACCCACTATAAAAAGGAATTTCAAAAGCAAAACCAAAAAACAGGGAAATTCTTTACAATTCCTTCAGGGTGTCTGAGGAAACCTGGAAAGACCCTATCTACAATGACAGCTGGATGTGGCATAAGGCTGGACACTTGGGACTGAGAGGATTGGTGAGATTGGGTGAGCAAATGCAGACCCTTTCAAGCAATAATGCATGGCCCCCATTCCATGGGTCCCAACTCTCCAGGTTCAAGGGAATATTACTACAGCTATAACATGTACAGGAAACCTAGAGAATGGACACACTGTGAATACGAAAGGTTTCTAAAACTCAACGAATAGTCCCTCTCCTGGTGCTCCAGTTTGACTTTCCAACTGCCTTACTATCAATCTCCCAACTTGGAGAGACAGGCCCTTTAACCTCCTGGTTTGCACAGGTTCCCAATTTGGCAGAGGATGGAAGGGACGAGGGAGAACCCATGAGAGAGTAGCTGTTAGGCATTTGGACGGGCACATGTCACTCTAATTTCCCGGCAGGAAGAAGAATTAACCAAAGTCTCAGCCACCCACCGGGAACCAGTATAGGACATGATCCAAAATTTTGGACTTGCGTTCAGCTCACAAAAAACGAGTTGAGAAATGGAGCTCAGGGGCACAGCAATTCACAAACTGGCACAGTGATAAAGGACAACTATCGTCCAAAAATCTGTTGAGGGAAGTCAACGAGGCGGACTTGAAAGTGAGGCAAAATAGCAGGAAACAGATTTCAAGAGGTACCTTGGAATCGCCTGTAAAGCACAGGAAGAGGGGCACAACTTGGACAATGGTGCACTTGGCCAAAAAGGGCGTATGCGTTTTCTCCTGAATATATTCAGGAGAAAACGCATACGCCCTTTTTGGCCAAGCAAGCAAGCGGGCAATGCAAATCTGCACTACAAAGAAGTATCACTTCCCACCGGTCAAAAGTGACATCCACAAAAAGTGTAAAAACCAGAAAGGCAAGACAGGCCCTGGAGAACTGGGAGCCTTGTTATGCTGATGGGCGGGATGTAAACTGCCAACTGCCTAACTGGAGGAGTGCACTGTGTTCCCTAAAACAAGTAAACAACAGAGCTACTGAGCCAAGGCCACTTCCAGTCTAGGGAATATACCTTGGGAAAACTGAAAATCAATAAGAAAGAGCCACCTCCAAATTTAGGGCTGCACTGACTACAAGAACCTCAACTTGGGTACACCTTAAATATCCCAGGAAATATAAAAATGGTTCAAAACATTGTGGTACTTACGTACGATGGAGTATCCCTCAGCCATGAAATCAATGTCATAAGACCAGTAGCAGCAAAGTGAGTGGATTCAGGTACGATGATTCTAAGTGAAATAAGTCACACAGAAAAAGAAACTTATCATAAGATATCACTTATGAAGATCCTGTAAACATGGCTACACGTGAACTGAGTTAGGAAAGAGAACAGAGTCTCACATTTAGAAAACACTCTTATGCCTGCATAAAGGGGATGGAGAGGTGGGGTGATGCATAAAACCAGAGTTTGATATAAGCACAGGGACCGTTCCAAAAACCAACTTTGGAATAGACAAGACCTACACCTTCCTCAGTGAAAGAGACTCAAAACCCCATATTTCCCGCAGAGGAATATATCTGACTAGTAAGAATCTTAAAACCTATGTATTGATATGACACCATAAGGGAATCAAGTGTGTCTAGAGTGGCATAAACATGGCAGCGAGAATCAGCTCAAACCCACTATAAAAAGGAATTTCAAAAGCAAAACCAAAAAACAGGGAAATTCTTTACAATTCCTTCAGGGTGTCTGAGGAAACCTGGAAAGACCCTATCTACAATGACAGCTGGATGTGGCATAAGGCTGGACACTTGGGACTGAGAGGATTGGTGAGATTGGGTGAGCAAATGCAGACCCTTTCAAGCAATAATGCATGGCCCCCATTCCATGGGTCCCAACTCTCCAGGTTCAAGGGAATATTACTACAGCTATAACATGTATAGGAAACCTAGAGAATGGACACACTGTGAATACGAAAGGTTTCTAAAACTCAACGAATAGTCCCTCTCCTGGTGCTCCAGTTTGACTTTCCAACTGCCTTACTATCAATCTCCCAACTTGGAGAGACAGGCCCTTTAACCTCCTGGTTTGCACAGGTTCCCAATTTGGCAGAGGATGGAAGGGACGAGGGAGAACCCATGAGAGAGTAGCTGTTAGGCATTTGGACGGGCACATGTCACTCTAATTTCATGGCAGGAAGAAGAATTAAGCAAAGTCTCAGCCACCCACCGGGAACCAGTATAGGACATGATCCAAAATTTTGGACTTGCGTTCAGCTCACAAAAAACGAGTTGAGAAATGGAGCTCAGGGGCACAGCAATTCACAAACTGGCAGAGTGATATAGGACAACTATCGTCCAAAAATCTGTTGAGGGAAGTCAACGAGGCGGACTTGAAAGCGAGGCAAAATAGCAGGAAACAGATTTCAAGAGGTACGTTGGAATCGCCTGTAAAGCACAGGAAGAGGGGCACAACTTGGACAATGGTGCACTTGGCCAAAAAGGGCGTATGCGTTTTCTCCTGAATATATTCAGGAGAAAACGCATACGCCCTTTTTGGCCAAGCAAGCAAGCGGGCAATGCAAATCTGCACTACAAAGAAGTATCACTTCCCACCGGTCAAAAGGGACATCCACAAAATGTGTAAAAACCAGAAAGGCAAGACAGGCCCTGGAGAACTGGGAGCCTTGTTATGCTGATGGGCGGGATGTAAATTGCCAACTGCCTCACTGGAGGAGTGCATTGTGTTCCCTAAAACAAGTAAACAACAGAGCTACAGAGCCAAGGCCACTTCCAGTCTAGGGAATATACCTTGGGAAAACTGAAAATCAATAAGAAAGAGCCACCTCCAAATTTAGGGCTGCACTGACTACAAGAACCTCAACTTGGGTACACCTTAAATATCCCAGGAAATATAAAAATGGTTCAAAACATTGTGGTACTTACGTACGATGGAATATCCCTCAGCCATGAAATCAATGTCATAAGACCAGTAGCAGCAAAGTGAGTGGATTCAGGTACGATGATTCTAAGTGAAATAAGTCACACAGAAAAAGAAACTTATCATAAGATATCACTTATGAAGATCCTGTAAACATGGCTACACGTGAACTGAGTTAGGAAAGAGAACAGAGTCTCACATTTAGAAAACACTCTTATGCCTGCATAAAGGGGAAGGAGAGGTGGGGTGATGCATAAAACCAGAGTTTGATATAAGCACAGGGACCGTTTCAAAAACCAACTTTGGAATTGACAAGACCTACACCTTCCTCAGTGAAAGAGACTCAAAACCCCATATTTCCCACAGAGGAATATATCTGACTAGTAAGAATCTTAAAACCTATGTATTGATATGTCTCCATAAGGGAATCAAGTGTGTCTAGAGTGGCATAAACATGGCAGCGAGAATCAGCTCAAACCCACTATAAAAAGGAATTTCAAAAGCAAAACCAAAAAACAGGGAAATTCTTTACAATTCCTTCAGGGTGTCTGAGGAAACCTGGAAAGACCCTATCTACAATGACAGCTGGATGTGGCATAAGGCTGGACACTTGGGACTGAGAGGATTGGTGAGATTGGGTGAGCAAATGCAGACCCTTTCAAGCAATAATGCATGGCCCCCATTCCATGGGTCCCAACTCTCCAGGTTCAAGGGAATATTACTACAGCTATAACATGTACAGGAAACCTAGAGAATGGACACACTGTGAATACGAAAGGTTTCTAAAACTCAACGAATAGTCCCTCTCCTGGTGCTCCAGTTTGACTTTCCAACTGCCTTACTATCAATCTCCCAACTTGGAGAGACAGGCCCTTTAACCTCCTGGTTTGCACAGGTTCCCAATTTGGCAGAGGATGGAAGGGACGAGGGAGAACCCATGAGAGAGTAGCTGTTAGGCATTTGGACGGGCACATGTCACTCTAATTTCCCGGCAGGAAGAAGAATTAACCAAAGTCTCAGCCACCCACCGGGAACCAGTATAGGACATGATCCAAAATTTTGGACTTGCGTTCAGCTCACAAAAAACGAGTTGAGAAATGGAGCTCAGGGGCACAGCAATTCACAAACTGGCACAGTGATAAAGGACAACTATCGTCCAAAAATCTGTTGAGGGAAGTCAACGAGGCGGACTTGAAAGTGAGGCAAAATAGCAGGAAACAGATTTCAAGAGGTACCTTGGAATCGCCTGTAAAGCACAGGAAGAGGGGCACAACTTGGACAATGGTGCACTTGGCCAAAAAGGGCGTATGCGTTTTCTCCTGAATATATTCAGGAGAAAACGCATACGCCCTTTTTGGCCAAGCAAGCAAGCGGGCAATGCAAATCTGCACTACAAAGAAGTATCACTTCCCACCGGTCAAAAGGGACATCCACAAAATGTGTAAAAAACAGAAAGGCAAGACAGGCCCTGGAAAACTGGGAGCCTTGTTATGCTGATGGGCGGGATGTAAACTGCCAACTGCCTAACTGGAGGAGTGCATTTTGTTCCCTAAAACAAGTAAACAACAGAGCTACAGAGCCAAGGCCACTTCCAGTCTAGGGAATATACCTTGGGAAAACTGAAAATCAATAAGAAAGAGCCACCTCCAAATTTAGGGCTGCACTGACTACAAGAACCTCAACTTGGGTACACCTTAAATATCCCAGGCAATATAAAAATGGTTCAAAACATTGTGGTACTTACGTACGATGGAATATCCCTCAGCCATGAAATCAATGTCATAAGACCAGTAGCAGCAAAGTGAGTGGATTCAGGTACGATGATTCTAAGTGAAATAAGTCACACAGAAAAAGAAACTTATCATAAGATATCACTTATGAAGATCCTGTAAACATGGCTACACGTGAACTGAGTTAGGAAAGAGAACAGAGTCTCACATTTAGAAAACACTCTTATGCCTGCATAAAGGGGAAGGAGAGGTGGGGTGATGCATAAAACCAGAGTTTGATATAAGCACAGGGACCGTTTCAAAAACCAACTTTGGAATTGACAAGACCTACACCTTCCTCAGTGAAAGAGACTCAAAACCCCATATTTCCCACAGAGGAATATATCTGACTAGTAAGAATCTTAAAACCTATGTATTGATATGTCTCCATAAGGGAATCAAGTGTGTCTAGAGTGGCATAAACATGGCAGCGAGAATCAGCTCAAACCCACTATAAAAAGGAATTTCAAAAGCAAAACCAAAAAACAGGGAAATTCTTTACAATTCCTTCAGGGTGTCTGAGGAAACCTGGAAAGACCCTATCTACAATGACAGCTGGATGTGGCATAAGGCTGGACACTTGGGACTGAGAGGATTGGTGAGATTGGGTGAGCAAATGCAGACCCTTTCAAGCAATAATGCATGGCCCCCATTCCATGGGTCCCAACTCTCCAGGTTCAAGGGAATATTACTACAGCTATAACATGTACAGGAAACCTAGAGAATGGACACACTGTGAATACAAAAGGTTTCTAAAACTCAACGAATAGTCCCTCTCCTGGTGCTCCAGTTTGACTTTCCAACTGCCTTACTATCAATCTCCCAACTTGGAGAGACAGGCCCTTTAACCTCCTGGTTTGCACAGGTTCCCAATTTGGCAGAGGATGGAAGGGACGAGGGAGAACCCATGAGAGAGTAGCTGTTAGGCATTTGGACGGGCACATGTCAATCTAATTTCCCGGCAGGAAGAAGAATTAACCAAAGTCTCAGCCACCCACCGGGAACCAGTATAGGACATGATCCAAAATTTTGGACTTGCGTTCAGCTCACAAAAAACGAGTTGAGAAATGGAGCTCAGGGGCACAGCAATTCACAAACTGGCACAGTGATAAAGGACAACTATCGTCCAAAAATCTGTTGAGGGAAGTCAACGAGGCGGACTTGAAAGTGAGGCAAAATAGCAGGAAACAGATTTCAAGAGGTACCTTGGAATCGCCTGTAAAGCACAGGAAGAGGGGCACAACTTGGACAATGGTGCACTTGGCCAAAAAGGGCGTATGCGTTTTCTCCTGAATATATTCAGGAGAAAACGCATACGCCCTTTTTGGCCAAGCAAGCAAGCGGGCAATGCAAATCTGCACTACAAAGAAGTATCACTTCCCACCGGTCAAAAGGGACATCCACAAAATGTGTAAAAAACAGAAAGGCAAGACAGGCCCTGGAAAACTGGGAGCCTTGTTATGCTGATGGGCGGGATGTAAACTGCCAACTGCCTAACTGGAGGAGTGCATTTTGTTCCCTAAAACAAGTAAACAACAGAGCTACAGAGCCAAGGCCACTTCCAGTCTAGGGAATATACCTTGGGAAAACTGAAAATCAATAAGAAAGAGCCACCTCCAAATTTAGGGCTGCACTGACTACAAGAACCTCAACTTGGGTACACCTTAAATATCCCAGGAAATATAAAAATGGTTCAAAACATTGTGGTACTTACGTACGATGGAATATCCCTCAGCCATGAAATCAATGTCATAAGACCAGTAGCAGCAAAGTGAGTGGATTCAGGTACGATGATTCTAAGTGAAATAAGTCACACAGAAAAAGAAACTTATCATAAGATATCACTTATGAAGATCCTGTAAACATGGCTACACGTGAACTGAGTTAGGAAAGAGAACAGAGTCTCACATTTAGAAAACACTCTTATGCCTGCATAAAGGGGATGGAGAGGTGGGGTGATGCATAAAACCAGAGTTTGATATAAGCACAGGGACCGTTCCAAAAACCAACTTTGGAATAGACAAGACCTACACCTTCCTCAGTGAAAGAGACTCAAAACCCCATATTTCCCGCAGAGGAATATATCTGACTAGTAAGAATCTTAAAACCTATGTATTGATATGTCTCCATAAGGGAATCAAGTGTGTCTAGAGTGGCATAAACATGGCAGCGAGAATCAGCTCAAACCCACTATAAAAAGGAATTTCAAAAGCAAAACCAAAAAACAGGGAAATTCTTTACAATTCCTTCAGGGTGTCTGAGGAAACCTGGAAAGACCCTATCTACAATGACAGCTGGATGTGGCATAAGGCTGGACACTTGGGACTGAGAGGATTGGTGAGATTGGGTGAGCAAATGCAGACCCTTTCAAGCAATAATGCATGGCCCCCATTCCATGGGTCCCAACTCTCCAGGTTCAAGGGAATATTACTACAGCTATAACATGTACAGGAAACCTAGAGAATGGACACACTGTGAATACGAAAGGTTTCTAAAACTCAACGAATAGTCCCTCTCCTGGTGCTCCAGTTTGACTTTCCAACTGCCTTACTATCAATCTCCCAACTTGGAGAGACAGGCCCTTTAACCTCCTGGTTTGCACAGGTTCCCAATTTGGCAGAGGATGGAAGGGACGAGGGAGAACCCATGAGAGAGTAGCTGTTAGGCATTTGGACGGGCACATGTCACTCTAATTTCCCGGCAGGAAGAAGAATTAACCAAAGTCTCAGCCACCCACCGGGAACCAGTATAGGACATGATCCAAAATTTTGGACTTGCGTTCAGCTCACAAAAAACGAGTTGAGAAATGGAGCTCAGGGGCACAGCAATTCACAAACTGGCACAGTGATAAAGGACAACTATCGTCCAAAAATCTGTTGAGGGAAGTCAACGAGGCGGACTTGAAAGTGAGGCAAAATAGCAGGAAACAGATTTCAAGAGGTACCTTGGAATCGCCTGTAAAGCACAGGAAGAGGGGCACAACTTGGACAATGGTGCACTTGGCCAAAAAGGGCGTATGCGTTTTCTCCTGAATATATTCAGGAGAAAACGCATACGCCCTTTTTGGCCAAGCAAGCAAGCGGGCAATGCAAATCTGCACTACAAAGAAGTATCACTTCCCACCGGTCAAAAGGGACATCCACAAAATGTGTAAAAAACAGAAAGGCAAGACAGGCCCTGGAAAACTGGGAGCCTTGTTATGCTGATGGGCGGGATGTAAACTGCCAACTGCCTAACTGGAGGAGTGCATTTTGTTCCCTAAAACAAGTAAACAACAGAGCTACAGAGCCAAGGCCACTTCCAGTCTAGGGAATATACCTTGGGAAAACTGAAAATCAATAAGAAAGAGCCACCTCCAAATTTAGGGCTGCACTGACTACAAGAACCTCAACTTGGGTACACCTTAAATATCCCAGGAAATATAAAAATGGTTCAAAACATTGTGGTACTTACGTACGATGGAATATCCCTCAGCCATGAAATCAATGTCATAAGACCAGTAGCAGCAAAGTGAGTGGATTCAGGTACGATGATTCTAAGTGAAATAAGTCACACAGAAAAAGAAACTTATCATAAGATATCACTTATGAAGATCCTGTAAACATGGCTACACGTGAACTGAGTTAGGAAAGAGAACAGAGTCTCACATTTAGAAAACACTCTTATGCCTGCATAAAGGGGATGGAGAGGTGGGGTGATGCATAAAACCAGAGTTTGATATAAGCACAGGGACCGTTCCAAAAACCAACTTTGGAATAGACAAGACCTACACCTTCCTCAGTGAAAGAGACTCAAAACCCCATATTTCCCACAGAGGAATATATCTGACTAGTAAGAATCTTAAAACCTATGTATTGATATGACTCCATAAGGGAATCAAGTGTGTCTAGAGTGGCATAAACATGGCAGCGAGAATCAGCTCAAACCCACTATAAAAAGGAATTTCAAAAGCAAAACCAAAAAACAGGGAAATTCTTTACAATTCCTTCAGGGTGTCTGAGGAAACCTGGAAAGACCCTATCTACAATGACAGCTGGATGTGGCATAAGGCTGGACACTTGGGACTGAGAGGATTGGTGAGATTGGGTGAGCAAATGCAGACCCTTTCGAGCAATAATGCATGGCCCCCATTCCATGGGTCCCAACTCTCCAGGTTCAAGGGAATATTACTACAGCTATAACATGTACAGGAAACCTAGAGAATGGACACACTGTGAATACGAAAGGTTTCTAAAACTCAACGAATAGTCCCTCTCCTGGTGCTCCAGTTTGACTTTCCAACTGCCTTACTATCAATCTCCCAACTTGGAGAGACAGGCCCTTTAACCTCCTGGTTTGCACAGGTTCCCAATTTGGCAGAGGATGGAAGGGACGAGGGAGAACCCATGAGAGAGTAGCTGTTAGGCATTTGGACGGGCACATGTCACTCTAATTTCCTGGCAGGAAGAAGAATTAACCAAAGTCTCAGCCACCCACCGGGAACCAGTATAGGACATGATCCAAAATTTTGGACTTGCGTTCAGCTCACAAAAAACGAGTTGAGAAATGGAGCTCAGGGTCACAGCAACTCACAAACTGGCAGAGTGATAAAGGACAACTATCGTCCAAAAATCTGTTGAGGGAAGTCAACGTGGCGGACTTGAAAGCGAGGCAAAATAGCAGGAAACAGATTTCAAGAGGTACCTTGGAATCGCCTGTAAAGCACAGGAAGAGGGGCACAACTTGGACAATGGTGCACTTGGCCAAAAAGGGCGTATGCGTTTTCTCCTGAATATATTCAGGAGAAAACGCATACGCCCTTTTTGGCCAAGCAAGCAAGCGGGCAATGCAAATCTGCACTACAAAGAAGTATCATTTTCCACCGGTCAAAAGGGACATCCACAAAATGTGTAAAAACCAGAAAGGCAAGACAGGCCCTGAGGAACTGGGAGCCTTGTTATGCTGATGGGTGGGATGTAAACTGCCAACTGCCTCACTGGAGGAGTGCATTGTGTTCCCTAAAACAAGTAAACAACAGAGCTACAGAGCCAAGGCCACTTCCAGTCTAGGGAATATACCTTGGGAAAACTGAAAATCAATAAGAAAGAGCCACCTCCAAATTTAGGGCTGCACTGACTACAAGAACCTCAACTTGGGTACACCTTAAATATCCCAGGAAATATAAAAATGGTTCAAAACATTGTGGTACTTACGTACGATGGAATATCCCTCAGCCATGAAATCAATGTCATAAGACCAGTAGCAACAAAGTGAGTGGATTCAGGTACGATGATTCTAAGTGAAATAAGTCACACAGAAAAAGAAACTTATCATAAGATATCACTTATGAAGATCCTGTAAACATGGCTACACGTGAACTGAGTTAGGAAAGAGAACAGAGTCTCACATTTAGAAAACACTCTTATGCCGGCATAAAGGGGATGGAGAGGTGGGGTGATGCATAAAACCAGAGTTTGATATAAGCACACGGACCGTTTCAAAAACCAACTTTGGAATTGACAAGACCGACACCTTCCTCAGTGAAAGAGACTCAAAACCCCATATTTCCCACAGAGGAATATATCTGACTAGTAAGAACCTTAAAACCTATGTATTGATATGTCTCCATAAGGGAATCAAGTGTGTCTAGAGTGGCATAAACATGGCAGCGAGAATCAGCTCAAACCCACTATAAAAAGGAATTTCAAAAGCAAAACCAAAAAACAGGGAAATTCTTTACAATTCCTTCAGGGTGTCTGAGGAAACCTGGAAAGACCCTATCTACAATGACAGCTGGATGTGGCATAAGGCTGGACACTTGGGACTGAGAGGATTGGTGAGATTGGGTGAGCAAATGCAGACCCTTTCAAGCAATAATGCATGGCCCCCATTCCATGGGTCCCAACTCTCCAGGTTCAAGGGAATATTACTACAGCTATAACATGTACAGGAAACCTAGAGAATGGACACACTGTGAATACGAAAGGTTTCTAAAACTCAACGAATAGTCCCTCTCCTGGTGCTCCAGTTTGACTTTCCAACTGCCTTACTATCAATCTCCCAACTTGGAGAGACAGGCCCTTTAACCTCCTGGTTTGCACAGGTTCCCAATTTGGCAGAGGATGGAAGGGACGAGGGAGAACCCATGAGAGAGTAGCTGTTAGGCATTTGGACGGGCACATGTCACTCTAATTTCCCGGCAGGAAGAAGAATTAACCAAAGTCTCAGCCACCCACCGGGAACCAGTATAGGACATGATCCAAAATTTTGGACTTGCGTTCAGCTCACAAAAAACGAGTTGAGAAATGGAGCTCAGGGGCACAGCAATTCACAAACTGGAAGAGTGATAAAGGACAACTATCGTCCAAAAATCTGTTGAGGGAAGTCAACGAGGCGGACTTGAAAGCGAGGCAAAATAGCAGGAAACAGATTTCAAGAGGTACCTTGGAATCGCCTGTAAAGCACAGGAAGAGGGGCACAACTTGGACAATGGTGCACTTGGCCAAAAAGGGCGTATGCGTTTTCTCTTGAATATATTCAGGAGAAAACGCATACGCCCTTTCTGGCCAAGCAAGCAAGCGGGCAATGCAAATGTGCACTACAAAGGAGTATCACTTCCCACCGGTCAAAAGGGACATCCACAAAATGTGTAAAAACCAGAAAGGCAAGACAGGCCCTGGAGAACTGGGAGCCTTGTTATGCTGATGGGCGGGATGTAAACTGCCAACTGCCTCACTGGAGGAGTGCATTGTGTTCCCTAAAACAAGTAAACAACAGAGCTACAGAGCCAAGGCCACTTCCAGTCTAGGGAATATACCTTGGGAAAACTGAAAATCAATAAGAAAGAGCCACCTCCAAATTTAGGGCTGCACTGACTACAAGAACCTCAACTTGGGTACACCTTAAATATCCCAGGAAATATAAAAATGGTTCAAAACATTGTGGTACTTACGTATGATGGAATATGCCTCAGCGATGAAATCAATGTCATAAGACCAGTAGCAGCAAAGTGAGTGTATTCAGGTACGATGATTCTAAGTGAAATAAGTCACACAGAAAAAGAAACTTATCATAAGATATCACTTATGAAGATCCTGTAAACATGGCTACACGTGAACTGAGTTAGGAAAGAGAACAGAGTCTCACATTTAGAAAACACTCTTATGCCTGCATAAAGGGGAAGGAGAGGTGGGGTGATGCATAAAACCAGAGTTTGATATGAGCACAGGGACCGTTCCAAAATCCAACTTTGGAATAGACAAGACCTACACCTTCCTCAGTGAAAGAGACTCAAAACCCCATATTTCCCACAGAGGAATATATCTGACTAGTAAGAATCTTAAAACCTATGTATTGATATGACTCCATAAGGGAATCAAGTGTGTCTAGAGTGGCATAAACATGGCAGCGAGAATCAGCTCAAACCCACTATAAAAAGGAATTTCAAAAGCAAAACCAAAAAACAGGGAAATTCTTTACAATTCCTTCAGGGTATCTGAGGAAACCTGGAAAGACCCTATCTACAATGACAGCTGGATGTGGCATAAGGCTGGACACTTGGGACTGAGAGGATTGGTGAGATTGGGTGAGCAAATGCAGACCCTTTCAAGCAATAATGCATGGCCCCCATTCCATGGGTCCCAACTCTCCAGGTTCAAGGGAATATTACTACAGCTATAACATGTACAGGATACCTAGAGAATGGACACACTGTGAATACGAAAGGTTTCTAAAACTCAACGAATAGTCCCTCTCCTGGTGCTCCAGTTTGACTTTCCAACTGCCTTACTATCAATCTCCCAACTTGGAGAGACAGGCCCTTTAACCTCCTGGTTTGCACAGGTTCCCAATTTGGCAGAGGATGGAAGGGACGAGGGAGAACCCATGAGAGAGTAGCTGTTAGGCATTTGGACGGGCACATGTCACTCTAATTTCCCGGCAGGAAGAAGAATTAACCAAAGTCTCAGCCACCCACCGGGAACCAGTATAGGACATGATCCAAAATTTTGGACTTGCGTTCAGCTCACAAAAAACGAGTTGAGAAATGGAGCTCAGGGGCACAGCAACTCACAAACTGGCAGAGTGATAAAGGACAACTATCGTCCAAAAATGTGTTGAGGGAAGTCAACGTGGCGGACTTGAAAGCGAGGCAAAATAGCAGGAAACAGATTTCAAGAGGTACCTTGGAATCGCCTGTAAAGCACAGGAAGAGGGGCACAACTTGGACAATGGTGCACTTGGCCAAAAAGGGCGTATGCGTTTTCTCCTGAATATATTCAGGAGAAAACGCATACGCCCTTTTTGGCCAAGCAAGCAAGCGGGCAATGCAAATCTGCACTACAAAGAAGTATCATTTTCCACCGGTCAAAAGGGACATCCACAAAATGTGTAAAAACCAGAAAGGCAAGACAGGCCCTGAGGAACTGGGAGCCTTGTTATGCTGATGGGTGGGATGTAAACTGCCAACTGCCTCACTGGAGGAGTGCATTGTGTTCCCTAAAACAAGTAAACAACAGAGCTACAGAGCCAAGGCCACTTCCAGTCTAGGGAATATACCTTGGGAAAACTGAAAATCAATAAGAAAGAGCCACCTCCAAATTTAGGGCTGCACTGACTACAAGAACCTCAACTTGGGTACACCTTAAATATCCCAGGAAATATAAAAATGGTTCAAAACATTGTGGTACTTACGTACGATGGAATATCCCTCAGCCATGAAATCAATGTCATAAGACCAGTAGCAACAAAGTGAGTGGATTCAGGTACGATGATTCTAAGTGAAATAAGTCACACAGAAAAAGAAACTTATCATAAGATATCACTTATGAAGATCCTGTAAACATGGCTACACGTGAACTGAGTTAGGAAAGAGAACAGAGTCTCACATTTAGAAAACACTCTTATGCCGGCATAAAGGGGAAGGAGAGGTGGGGTGAT
Source organism: Mesoplodon densirostris (assembly GCF_025265405.1). Lineage (NCBI taxonomy): Eukaryota > Metazoa > Chordata > Mammalia > Artiodactyla > Ziphiidae > Mesoplodon > Mesoplodon densirostris. The sequence goes on along the minus strand of NW_026778187.1, from coordinate 497,831 downwards.
GCATAAAACCAGAGTTTGATATAAGCACACGGACCGTTTCAAAAACCAACTTTGGAATTGACAAGACCGACACCTTCCTCAGTGAAAGAGACTCAAAACCCCATATTTCCCACAGAGGAATATATCTGACTAGTAAGAATCTTAAAACCTATGTATTGATATGTCTCCATAAGGGAATCAAGTGTGTCTAGAGTGGCATAAACATGGCAGCGAGAATCAGCTCAAACCCACTATAAAAAGGAATTTCAAAAGCAAAACCAAAAAACAGGGAAATTCTTTACAATTCCTTCAGGGTGTCTGAGGAAACCTGGAAAGACCCTATCTACAATGACAGCTGGATGTGGCATAAGGCTGGACACTTGGGACTGAGAGGATTGGTGAGATTGGGTGAGCAAATGCAGACCCTTTCAAGCAATAATGCATGGCCCCCATTCCATGGGTCCCAACTCTCCAGGTTCAAGGGAATATTACTACAGCTATAACATGTACAGGAAACCTAGAGAATGGACACACTGTGAATACGAAAGGTTTCTAAAACTCAACGAATAGTCCCTCTCCTGGTGCTCCAGTTTGACTTTCCAACTGCCTTACTATCAATCTCCCAACTTGGAGAGACAGGCCCTTTAACCTCCTGGTTTGCACAGGTTCCCAATTTGGCAGAGGATGGAAGGGACGAGAGAGAACCCATGAGAGAGTAGCTGTTAGGCATTTGGACGGGCACATGTCACTCTAATTTCCCGGCAGGAAGAAGAATTAACCAAAGTCTCAGCCACCCACCGGGAACCAGTATAGGACATGATCCAAAATTTTGGACTTGCGTTCAGCTCACAAAAAACGAGTTGAGAAATGGAGCTCAGGGGCACAGCAATTCACAAACTGGCAGAGTGATAAAGGACAACTATCGTCCAAAAATCTGTTGAGGGAAGTCAACGAGGCGGACTTGAAAGCGAGGCAAAATAGCAGGAAACAGATTTCAAGAGGTACCTTGGAATCGCCTGTAAAGCACAGGAAGAGGGGCACAACTTGGACAATGGTGCACTTGGCCAAAAAGGGCGTATGCGTTTTCTCTTGAATATATTCAGGAGAAAACGCATACGCCCTTTCTGGCCAAGCAAGCAAGCGGGCAATGCAAATGTGCACTACAAAGGAGTATCACTTCCCACCGGTCAAAAGGGACATCCACAAAATGTGTAAAAACCAGAAAGGCAAGACAGGCCCTGGAGAACTGGGAGCCTTGTTATGCTGATGGGCGGGATGTAAACTGCCAACTGCCTCACTGGAGGAGTGCATTGTGTTCCCTAAAACAAGTAAACAACAGAGCTACAGAGCCAAGGCCACTTCCAGTCTAGGGAATATACCTTGGGAAAACTGAAAATCAATAAGAAAGAGCCACCTCCAAATTTAGGGCTGCACTGACTACAAGAACCTCAACTTGGGTACACCTTAAATATCCCAGGAAATATAAAAATGGTTCAAAACATTGTGGTACTTACGTATGATGGAATATGCCTCAGCGATGAAATCAATGTCATAAGACCAGTAGCAGCAAAGTGAGTGTATTCAGGTACGATGATTCTAAGTGAAATAAGTCACACAGAAAAAGAAACTTATCATAAGATATCACTTATGAAGATCCTGTAAACATGGCTACACGTGAACTGAGTTAGGAAAGAGAACAGAGTCTCACATTTAGAAAACACTCTTATGCCTGCATAAAGGGGAAGGAGAGGTGGGGTGATGCATAAAACCAGAGTTTGATATGAGCACAGGGACCGTTCCAAAAACCAACTTTGGAATAGACAAGACCTACACCTTCCTCAGTGAAAGAGACTCAAAACCCCATATTTCCCACAGAGGAATATATCTGACTAGTAAGAATCTTAAAACCTATGTATTGATATGACTCCATAAGGGAATCAAGTGTGTCTAGAGTGGCATAAACATGGCAGCGAGAATCAGCTCAAACCCACTATAAAAAGGAATTTCAAAAGCAAAACCAAAAAACAGGGAAATTCTTTACAATTCCTTCAGGGTATCTGAGGAAACCTGGAAAGACCCTATCTACAATGACAGCTGGATGTGGCATAAGGCTGGACACTTGGGACTGAGAGGATTGGTGAGATTGGGTGAGCAAATGCAGACCCTTTCAAGCAATAATGCATGGCCCCCATTCCATGGGTCCCAACTCTCCAGGTTCAAGGGAATATTACTACAGCTATAACATGTACAGGAAACCTAGAGAATGGACACACTGTGAATACGAAAGGTTTCTAAAACTCAACGAATAGTCCCTCTCCTGGTGCTCCAGTTTGACTTTCCAACTGCCTTACTATCAATCTCCCAACTTGGAGAGACAGGCCCTTTAACCTCCTGGTTTGCACAGGTTCCCAATTTGGCAGAGGATGGAAGGGACGAGGGAGAACCCATGAGAGAGTAGCTGTTAGGCATTTGGACGGGCACATGTCACTCTAATTTCCCGGCAGGAAGAAGAATTAACCAAAGTCTCAGCCACCCACCGGGAACCAGTATAGGACATGATCCAAAATTTTGGACTTGCGTTCAGCTCACAAAAAACGAGTTGAGAAATGGAGCTCAGGGGCACAGCAACTCACAAACTGGCAGAGTGATAAAGGACAACTATCGTCCAAAAATCTGTTGAGGGAAGTCAACGTGGCGGACTTGAAAGCGAGGCAAAATAGCAGGAAACAGATTTCAAGAGGTACCTTGGAATCGCCTGTAAAGCACAGGAAGAGGGGCACAACTTGGACAATGGTGCACTTGGCCAAAAAGGGCGTATGCGTTTTCTCCTGAATATATTCAGGAGAAAACGCATACGCCCTTTTTGGCCAAGCAAGCAAGCGGGCAATGCAAATCTGCACTACAAAGAAGTATCATTTTCCACCGGTCAAAAGGGACATCCACAAAATGTGTAAAAACCAGAAAGGCAAGACAGGCCCTGAGGAACTGGGAGCCTTGTTATGCTGATGGGTGGGATGTAAACTGCCAACTGCCTCACTGGAGGAGTGCATTGTGTTCCCTAAAACAAGTAAACAACAGAGCTACAGAGCCAAGGCCACTTCCAGTCTAGGGAATATACCTTGGGAAAACTGAAAATCAATAAGAAAGAGCCACCTCCAAATTTAGGGCTGCACTGACTACAAGAACCTCAACTTGGGTACACCTTAAATATCCCAGGAAATATAAAAATGGTTCAAAACATTGTGGTACTTACGTACGATGGAATATCCCTCAGCCATGAAATCAATGTCATAAGACCAGTAGCAACAAAGTGAGTGGATTCAGGTACGATGATTCTAAGTGAAATAAGTCACACAGAAAAAGAAACTTATCATAAGATATCACTTATGAAGATCCTGTAAACATGGCTACACGTGAACTGAGTTAGGAAAGAGAACAGAGTCTCACATTTAGAAAACACTCTTATGCCGGCATAAAGGGGAAGGAGAGGTGGGGTGATGCATAAAACCAGAGTTTGATATAAGCACACGGACCGTTTCAAAAACCAACTTTGGAATTGACAAGACCGACACCTTCCTCAGTGAAAGAGACTCAAAACCCCATATTTCCCACAGAGGAATATATCTGACTAGTAAGAATCTTAAAACCTATGTATTGATATGTCTCCATAAGGGAATCAAGTGTGTCTAGAGTGGCATAAACATGGCAGCGAGAATCAGCTCAAACCCACTATAAAAAGGAATTCCAAAAGCAAAACCAAAAAACAGGGAAATTCTTTACAATTCCTTCAGGGTGTCTGAGGAAACCTGGAAAGACCCTATCTACAATGACAGCTGGATGTGGCATAAGGCTGGACACTTGGGACTGAGAGGATTGGTGAGATTGGGTGAGCAAATGCAGACCCTTTCAAGCAATAATGCATGGCCCCCATTCCATGGGTCCCAACTCTCCAGGTTCAAGGGAATATTACTACAGCTATAACATGTACAGGAAACCTAGAGAATGGACACACTGTGAATACGAAAGGTTTCTAAAACTCAACGAATAGTCCCTCTCCTGGTGCTCCAGTTTGACTTTCCAACTGCCTTACTATCAATCTCCCAACTTGGAGAGACAGGCCCTTTAACCTCCTGGTTTGCACAGGTTCCCAATTTGGCAGAGGATGGAAGGGACGAGAGAGAACCCATGAGAGAGTAGCTGTTAGGCATTTGGACGGGCACATGTCACTCTAATTTCCCGGCAGGAAGAAGAATTAACCAAAGTCTCAGCCACCCACCGGGAACCAGTATAGGACATGATCCAAAATTTTGGACTTGCGTTCAGCTCACAAAAAACGAGTTGAGAAATGGAGCTCAGGGGCACAGCAATTCACAAACTGGCAGAGTGATAAAGGACAACTATCGTCCAAAAATCTGTTGAGGGAAGTCAACGAGGCGGACTTGAAAGCGAGGCAAAATAGCAGGAAACAGATTTCAAGAGGTACCTTGGAATCGCCTGTAAAGCACAGGAAGAGGGGCACAACTTGGACAATGGTGCACTTGGCCAAAAAGGGCGTATGCGTTTTCTCTTGAATATATTCAGGAGAAAACGCATACGCCCTTTCTGGCCAAGCAAGCAAGCGGGCAATGCAAATGTGCACTACAAAGGAGTATCACTTCCCACCGGTCAAAAGGGACATCCACAAAATGTGTAAAAACCAGAAAGGCAAGACAGGCCCTGGAGAACTGGGAGCCTTGTTATGCTGATGGGCGGGATGTAAACTGCCAACTGCCTCACTGGAGGAGTGCATTGTGTTCCCTAAAACAAGTAAACAACAGAGCTACAGAGCCAAGGCCACTTCCAGTCTAGGGAATATACCTTGGGAAAACTGAAAATCAATAAGAAAGAGCCACCTCCAAATTTAGGGCTGCACTGACTACAAGAACCTCAACTTGGGTACACCTTAAATATCCCAGGAAATATAAAAATGGTTCAAAACATTGTGGTACTTACGTATGATGGAATATGCCTCAGCGATGAAATCAATGTCATAAGACCAGTAGCAGCAAAGTGAGTGTATTCAGGTACGATGATTCTAAGTGAAATAAGTCACACAGAAAAAGAAACTTATCATAAGATATCACTTATGAAGATCCTGTAAACATGGCTACACGTGAACTGAGTTAGGAAAGAGAACAGAGTCTCACATTTAGAAAACACTCTTATGCCTGCATAAAGGGGAAGGAGAGGTGGGGTGATGCATAAAACCAGAGTTTGATATGAGCACAGGGACCGTTCCAAAAACCAACTTTGGAATAGACAAGACCTACACCTTCCTCAGTGAAAGAGACTCAAAACCCCATATTTCCCACAGAGGAATATATCTGAGTAGTAAGAATCTTAAAACCTATGTATTGATATGACTCCATAAGGGAATCAAGTGTGTCTAGAGTGGCATAAACATGGCAGCGAGAATCAGCTCAAACCCACTATAAAAAGGAATTTCAAAAGCAAAACCAAAAAACAGGGAAATTCTTTACAATTCCTTCAGGGTATCTGAGGAAACCTGGAAAGACCCTATCTACAATGACAGCTGGATGTGGCATAAGGCTGGACACTTGGGACTGAGAGGATTGGTGAGATTGGGTGAGCAAATGCAGACCCTTTCAAGCAATAATGCATGGCCCCCATTCCATGGGTCCCAACTCTCCAGGTTCAAGGGAATATTACTACAGCTATAACATGTACAGGAAACCTAGAGAATGGACACACTGTGAATACGAAAGGTTTCTAAAACTCAACGAATAGTCCCTCTCCTGGTGCTCCAGTTTGACTTTCCAACTGCCTTACTATCAATCTCCCAACTTGGAGAGACAGGCCCTTTAACCTCCTGGTTTGCACAGGTTCCCAATTTGGCAGAGGATGGAAGGGACGAGGGAGAACCCATGAGAGAGTAGCTGTTAGGCATTTGGACGGGCACATGTCACTCTAATTTCCCGGCAGGAAGAAGAATTAACCAAAGTCTCAGCCACCCACCGGGAACCAGTATAGGACATGATCCAAAATTTTGGACTTGCGTTCAGCTCACAAAAAACGAGTTGAGAAATGGAGCTCAGGGGCACAGCAACTCACAAACTGGCAGAGTGATAAAGGACAACTATCGTCCAAAAATCTGTTGAGGGAAGTCAACGTGGCGGACTTGAAAGCGAGGCAAAATAGCAGGAAACAGATTTCAAGAGGTACCTTGGAATCGCCTGTAAAGCACAGGAAGAGGGGCACAACTTGGACAATGGTGCACTTGGCCAAAAAGGGCGTATGCGTTTTCTCCTGAATATATTCAGGAGAAAACGCATACGCCCTTTTTGGCCAAGCAAGCAAGCGGGCAATGCAAATCTGCACTACAAAGAAGTATCATTTTCCACCGGTCAAAAGGGACATCCACAAAATGTGTAAAAACCAGAAAGGCAAGACAGGCCCTGAGGAACTGGGAGCCTTGTTATGCTGATGGGTGGGATGTAAACTGCCAACTGCCTCACTGGAGGAGTGCATTGTGTTCCCTAAAACAAGTAAACAACAGAGCTACAGAGCCAAGGCCACTTCCAGTCTAGGGAATATACCTTGGGAAAACTGAAAATCAATAAGAAAGAGCCACCTCCAAATTTAGGGCTGCACTGACTACAAGAACCTCAACTTGGGTACACCTTAAATATCCCAGGAAATATAAAAATGGTTCAAAACATTGTGGTACTTACGTACGATGGAATATCCCTCAGCCATGAAATCAATGTCATAAGACCAGTAGCAACAAAGTGAGTGGATTCAGGTACGATGATTCTAAGTGAAATAAGTCACACAGAAAAAGAAACTTATCATAAGATATCACTTATGAAGATCCTGTAAACATGGCTACACGTGAACTGAGTTAGGAAAGAGAACAGAGTCTCACATTTAGAAAACACTCTTATGCCGGCATAAAGGGGAAGGAGAGGTGGGGTGATGCATAAAACCAGAGTTTGATATAAGCACACGGACCGTTTCAAAAACCAACTTTGGAATTGACAAGACCGACACCTTCCTCAGTGAAAGAGACTCAAAACCCCATATTTCCCACAGAGGAATATATCTGACTAGTAAGAATCTTAAAACCTATGTATTGATATGTCTCCATAAGGGAATCAAGTGTGTCTAGAGTGGCATAAACATGGCAGCGAGAATCAGCTCAAACCCACTATAAAAAGGAATTCCAAAAGCAAAACCAAAAAACAGGGAAATTCTTTACAATTCCTTCAGGGTGTCTGAGGAAACCTGGAAAGACCCTATCTACAATGACAGCTGGATGTGGCATAAGGCTGGACACTTGGGACTGAGAGGATTGGTGAGATTGGGTGAGCAAATGCAGACCCTTTCAAGCAATAATGCATGGCCCCCATTCCATGGGTCCCAACTCTCCAGGTTCAAGGGAATATTACTACAGCTATAACATGTACAGGAAACCTAGAGAATGGACACACTGTGAATACGAAAGGTTTCTAAAACTCAACGAATAGTCCCTCTCCTGGTGCTCCAGTTTGACTTTCCAACTGCCTTACTATCAATCTCCCAACTTGGAGAGACAGGCCCTTTAACCTCCTGGTTTGCACAGGTTCCCAATTTGGCAGAGGATGGAAGGGACGAGAGAGAACCCATGAGAGAGTAGCTGTTAGGCATTTGGACGGGCACATGTCACTCTAATTTCCCGGCAGGAAGAAGAATTAACCAAAGTCTCAGCCACCCACCGGGAACCAGTATAGGACATGATCCAAAATTTTGGACTTGCGTTCAGCTCACAAAAAACGAGTTGAGAAATGGAGCTCAGGGGCACAGCAATTCACAAACTGGCAGAGTGATAAAGGACAACTATCGTCCAAAAATCTGTTGAGGGAAGTCAACGAGGCGGACTTGAAAGCGAGGCAAAATAGCAGGAAACAGATTTCAAGAGGTACCTTGGAATCGCCTGTAAAGCACAGGAAGAGGGGCACAACTTGGACAATGGTGCACTTGGCCAAAAAGGGCGTATGCGTTTTCTCTTGAATATATTCAGGAGAAAACGCATACGCCCTTTCTGGCCAAGCAAGCAAGCGGGCAATGCAAATGTGCACTACAAAGGAGTATCACTTCCCACCGGTCAAAAGGGACATCCACAAAATGTGTAAAAACCAGAAAGGCAAGACAGGCCCTGGAGAACTGGGAGCCTTGTTATGCTGATGGGCGGGATGTAAACTGCCAACTGCCTCACTGGAGGAGTGCATTGTGTTCCCTAAAACAAGTAAACAACAGAGCTACAGAGCCAAGGCCACTTCCAGTCTAGGGAATATACCTTGGGAAAACTGAAAATCAATAAGAAAGAGCCACCTCCAAATTTAGGGCTGCACTGACTACAAGAACCTCAACTTGGGTACACCTTAAATATCCCAGGAAATATAAAAATGGTTCAAAACATTGTGGTACTTACGTATGATGGAATATGCCTCAGCGATGAAATCAATGTCATAAGACCAGTAGCAGCAAAGTGAGTGTATTCAGGTACGATGATTCTAAGTGAAATAAGTCACACAGAAAAAGAAACTTATCATAAGATATCACTTATGAAGATCCTGTAAACATGGCTACACGTGAACTGAGTTAGGAAAGAGAACAGAGTCTCACATTTAGAAAACACTCTTATGCCTGCATAAAGGGGAAGGAGAGGTGGGGTGATGCATAAAACCAGAGTTTGATATGAGCACAGGGACCGTTCCAAAAACCAACTTTGGAATAGACAAGACCTACACCTTCCTCAGTGAAAGAGACTCAAAACCCCATATTTCCCACAGAGGAATATATCTGACTAGTAAGAATCTTAAAACCTATGTATTGATATGACTCCATAAGGGAATCAAGTGTGTCTAGAGTGGCATAAACATGGCAGCGAGAATCAGCTCAAACCCACTATAAAAAGGAATTTCAAAAGCAAAACCAAAAAACAGGGAAATTCTTTACAATTCCTTCAGGGTATCTGAGGAAACCTGGAAAGACCCTATCTACAATGACAGCTGGATGTGGCATAAGGCTGGACACTTGGGACTGAGAGGATTGGTGAGATTGGGTGAGCAAATGCAGACCCTTTCAAGCAATAATGCATGGCCCCCATTCCATGGGTCCCAACTCTCCAGGTTCAAGGGAATATTACTACAGCTATAACATGTACAGGAAACCTAGAGAATGGACACACTGTGAATACGAAAGGTTTCTAAAACTCAACGAATAGTCCCTCTCCTGGTGCTCCAGTTTGACTTTCCAACTGCCTTACTATCAATCTCCCAACTTGGAGAGACAGGCCCTTTAACCTCCTGGTTTGCACAGGTTCCCAATTTGCCAGAGGATGGAAGGGACGAGGGAGAACCCATGAGAGAGTAGCTGTTAGGCATTTGGACGGGCACATGTCACTCTAATTTCCCGGCAGGAAGAAGAATTAACCAAAGTCTCAGCCACCCACCGGGAACCAGTATAGGACATGATCCAAAATTTTGGACTTGCGTTCAGCTCACAAAAAACGAGTTGAGAAATGGAGCTCAGGGGCACAGCAACTCACAAACTGGCAGAGTGATAAAGGACAACTATCGTCCAAAAATCTGTTGAGGGAAGTCAACGTGGCGGACTTGAAAGCGAGGCAAAATAGCAGGAAACAGATTTCAAGAGGTACCTTGGAATCGCCTGTAAAGCACAGGAAGAGGGGCACAACTTGGACAATGGTGCACTTGGCCAAAAAGGGCGTATGCGTTTTCTCCTGAATATATTCAGGAGAAAACGCATACGCCCTTTTTGGCCAAGCAAGCAAGCGGGCAATGCAAATCTGCACTACAAAGAAGTATCATTTTCCACCGGTCAAAAGGGACATCCACAAAATGTGTAAAAACCAGAAAGGCAAGACAGGCCCTGAGGAACTGGGAGCCTTGTTATGCTGATGGGTGGGATGTAAACTGCCAACTGCCTCACTGGAGGAGTGCATTGTGTTCCCTAAAACAAGTAAACAACAGAGCTACAGAGCCAAGGCCACTTCCAGTCTAGGGAATATACCTTGGGAAAACTGAAAATCAATAAGAAAGAGCCACCTCCAAATTTAGGGCTGCACTGACTACAAGAACCTCAACTTGGGTACACCTTAAATATCCCAGGAAATATAAAAATGGTTCAAAACATTGTGGTACTTACGTACGATGGAATATCCCTCAGCCATGAAATCAATGTCATAAGACCAGTAGCAACAAAGTGAGTGGATTCAGGTACGATGATTCTAAGTGAAATAAGTCACACAGAAAAAGAAACTTATCATAAGATATCACTTATGAAGATCCTGTAAACATGGCTACACGTGAACTGAGTTAGGAAAGAGAACAGAGTCTCACATTTAGAAAACACTCTTATGCCTGCATAAAGGGGAAGGAGAGGTGGGGTGATGCATAAAACCAGAGTTTGATATAAGCACAGGGACCGTTTCAAAAACCAACTTTGGAATTGACAAGACCGACACCTTCCTCAGTGAAAGAGACTCAAAACCCCATATTTCCCACAGAGGAATATATCTGACTAGTAAGAATCTTAAAACCTATGTATTGATATGTCTCCATAAGGGAATCAAGTGTGTCTAGAGTGGCATAAACATGGCAGCGAGAATCAGCTCAAACCCACTATAAAAAGGAATTTCAAAAGCAAAACCAAAAAACAGGGAAATTCTTTACAATTCCTTCAGGGTGTCTGAGGAAACCTTGAAAGACCCTATCTACAATGACAGCTGGATGTGGCATAAGGCTGGACACTTGGGACTGAGAGGATTGGTGAGATTGGGTGAGCAAATGCAGACCCTTTCAAGCAATAATGCATGGCCCCCATTCCATGGGTCCCAACTCTCCAGGTTCAAGGGAATATTACTACAGCTATAACATGTACAGGAAACCTAGAGAATGGACACACTGTGAATACGAAAGGTTTCTAAAACTCAACGAATAGTCCCTCTCCTGGTGCTCCAGTTTGACTTTCCAACTGCCTTACTATCAATCTCCCAACTTGGAGAGACAGGCCCTTTAACCTCCTGGTTTGCACAGGTTCCCAATTTGGCAGAGGATGGAAGGGACGAGAGAGAACCCATGAGAGAGTAGCTGTTAGGCATTTGGACGGGCACATGTCACTCTAATTTCCCGGCAGGAAGAAGAATTAACCAAAGTCTCAGCCACCCACCGGGAACCAGTATAGGACATGATCCAAAATTTTGGACTTGCGTTCAGCTCACAAAAAACGAGTTGAGAAATGGAGCTCAGGGGCACAGCAATTCACAAACTGGCAGAGTGATAAAGGACAACTATCGTCCAAAAATCTGTTGAGGGAAGTCAACGAGGCGGACTTGAAAGCGAGGCAAAATAGCAGGAAACAGATTTCAAGAGGTACCTTGGAATCGCCTGTAAAGCACAGGAAGAGGGGCACAACTTGGACAATGGTGCACTTGGCCAAAAAGGGCGTATGCGTTTTCTCTTGAATATATTCAGGAGAAAACGCATACGCCCTTTCTGGCCAAGCAAGCAAGCGGGCAATGCAAATCTGCACTACAAAGGAGTATCACTTCCCACCGGTCAAAAGGGACATCCACAAAATGTGTAAAAACCAGAAAGGCAAGACAGGCCCTGGAGAACTGGGAGCCTTGTTATGCTGATGGGCGGGATGTAAACTGCCAACTGCCTCACTGGAGGAGTGCATTGTGTTCCCTAAAACAAGTAAACAACAGAGCTACAGAGCCAAGGCCACTTCCAGTCTAGGGCATATACCTTGGGAAAACTGAAAATCAATAAGAAAGAGCCACCTCCAAATTTAGGGCTGCACTGACTACAAGAACCTCAACTTGGGTACACCTTAAATATCCCAGGAAATATAAAAATGGTTCAAAACATTGTGGTATTACGTATGATGGAATATGCCTCAGCGATGAAATCAATGTCATAAGACCAGTAGCAGCAAAGTGAGTGGATTCAGGTACGATGATTCTAAGTGAAATAAGTCACACAGAAAAAGAAACTTATCATAAGATATCACTTATGAAGATCCTGTAAACATGGCTACACGTGAACTGAGTTAGGAAAGAGAACAGAGTCTCACATTTAGAAAACACTCTTATACCTGCATAAAGGGGAAGGAGAGGTGGGGTGATGCATAAAACCAGAGTTTGATATGAGCACAGGGACCGTTCCAAAAACCAACTTTGGAATAGACAAGACCTACACCTTCCTCAGTGAAAGAGACTCAAAACCCCATATTTCCCACAGAGGAATATATCTGACTAGTAAGAATCTTAAAACCTATGTATTGATATGACTCCATAAGGGAATCAAGTGTGTCTAGAGTGGCATAAACATGGCAGCGAGAATCAGCTCAAACCCACTATAAAAAGGAATTTCAAAAGCAAAACCAAAAAACAGGGAAATTCTTTACAATTCCTTCAGGGTATCTGAGGAAACCTGGAAAGACCCTATCTACAATGACAGCTGGATGTGGCATAAGGCTGGACACTTGGGACTGAGAGGATTGGTGAGATTGGGTGAGCAAATGCAGACCCTTTCAAGCAATAATGCATGGCCCCCATTCCATGGGTCCCAACTCTCCAGGTTCAAGGGAATATTACTACAGCTATAACATGTACAGGAAACCTAGAGAATGGACACACTGTGAATACAAAAGGTTTCTAAAACTCAACGAATAGTCCCTCTCCTGGTGCTCCAGTTTGACTTTCCAACTGCCTTACTATCAATCTCCCAACTTGGAGAGACAGGCCCTTTAACCTCCTGGTTTGCACAGGTTCCCAATTTGGCAGAGGATGGAAGGGACGAGGGAGAACCCATGAGAGAGTAGCTGTTAGGCATTTGGACGGGCACATGTCACTCTAATTTCCCGGCAGGAAGAAGAATTAACCAAAGTCTCAGCCACCCACCGGGAACCAGTATAGGACATGATCCAGAATTTTGGACTTGCGTTCAGCTCACAAAAAGCGAGTTGAGAAATGGAGCTCAGGGGCACAGCAATTCACAAACTGGCAGAGTGATAAAGGACAACTATCGTCCAAAAATCTGTTGAGGGAAGTCAACGAGGCGGACTTGAAAGCGAGGCAAAATAGCAGGAAACAGATTTCAAGAGGTACCTTGGAATCGCCTGTAAAGCACAGGAAGAGGGGCACAACTTGGACAATGGTGCACTTGGCCAAAAAGGGCGTATGCGTTTTCTCCTGAATATATTCAGGAGAAAACGCATACGCCCTTTTTGGCCAAGCAAGCAAGCGGTCAATGCAAATCTGCACTACAAAGAAGTATCACTTCCCACCGGTCAAAAGGGACATCCACAAAATGTGTAAAAACCAGAAAGGCAAGACAGGCCCTGGAGAACTGGGAGCCTTGTTATGCTGATGGGCGGGATGTAAATTGCCAACTGCCTCACTGGAGCAGTGCATTGTGTTCCCTAAAACAAGTAAACAACAGAGCTACAGAGCCAAGGCCACTTCCAGTCTAGGGAATATACCTTGGGAAAACTGAAAATCAATAAGAAAGAGCCACCTCCAAATTTAGGGCTGCACTGACTACAAGAACCTCAACTTGGGTACACCTTAAATATCCCAGGAAATATAAAAATGGTTCAAAACATTGTGGTACTTACGTACGATGGAACATCCCTCAGCCATGAAATCAATGTCATAAGACCAGTAGCAGCAAAGTGAGTGGATTCAGGTACGATGATTCTAAGTGAAATAAGTCACACAGAAAAAGAAACTTATCATAAGATATCACTTATGAAGATCCTGTAAACATGGCTACACGTGAACTGAGTTAGGAAAGAGAACAGAGTCTCACATTTAGAAAACACTCTTATGCCTGCATAAAGGGGATGGAGAGGTCGGGTGATGCATAAAACCAGATTTTGATATAAGCACAGGGACCGTTCCAAAAACCAACTTTGGAATAGACAAGACCGACACCTTCCTCAGTGAAAGAGACTCAAAACCCCATATTTCCCGCAGAGGAATATATCTGACTAGTAAGAATCTTAAAACCTATGTATTGATATGACTCCATAAGGGAATCAAGTGTGTCTAGAGTGGCATAAACATGGCAGCGAGTATCAGCTCAAACCCACTATAAAAAGGAATTTCAAAAGCAAAACCAAAAAACAGGGAAATCCTTTACAATTCCTTCAGGGTGTCTGAGGAAACCTGGAAAGACCCTATCTACAATGACAGCTGGATGTGGCATAAGGCTGGACACTTGGGACTGAGAGGATTGGTGAGATTGGGTGAGCAAATGCAGACCCTTTCAAGCAATAATGCATGGCCCCCATTCCATGGGTCCCAACTCTCCAGGTTCAAGGGAATATTACTACAGCTATAACATGTACAGGAAACCTAGAGAATGGACACACTGTGAATACGAAAGGTTTCTAAAACTCAATGAATAGTCCCTCTCCTGGTGCTCCAGTTTGACTTTCCAACTGCCTTACTATCAATCTCCCAACTTGGAGAGACAGGCCCTTTAACCTCCTGGTTTGCACAGGTTCCCAATTTGGCAGAGGATGGAAGGGACGAGGGAGAACCCATGAGAGAGTAGCTGTTAGGCATTTGGACAGGCACATGTCACTCTAATTTCCCGGCAGGAAGAAGAATTAACCAAAGTCTCAGCCACCCACCGGGAACCAGTATAGGACATGATCCAAAATTTTGGACTTGTGTTCAGCTCACAAAAAACGAGTTGAGAAATGGAGCTCAGGGGCACAGCAATTCACAAACTGGCAGAGTGATAAAGGACAACTATCGTCCAAAAATCTGTTGAGGGAAGTCAACGAGGCGGACTTGAAAGTGAGGCAAAATAGCAGGAAACAGATTTCAAGAGGTACGTTGGAATCGCCTGTAAAGCACAGGAAGAGGGGCACAACTTGGACAATGGTGCACTTGGCCAAAAAGGGCGTATGCGTTTTCTCCTGAATATATTCAGGAGAAAACGCATATGCCCTTTTTGGCCAAGCAAGCAAGCGGGCAATGCAAATCTGCACTACAAAGAAGTATCACTTCCCACCGGTCAAAAGGGACATCCACAAAATGTGTAAAAACCAGAAAGGCAAGACAGGCCCTGGAGAACTGGGAGCCTTGTTATGCTGATGGGCGGGATGTAAACTGCCAACTGCCTCACTGGAGGAGTGCATTGTGTTCCCTAAAACAAGTAAACAACAGAGCTACAGAGCCAAGGCCACTTCCAGTCTAGGGAATATACCTTGGGAAAACTGAAAATCAATAAGAAAGAGCCACCTCCAAATTTAGGGCTGCACTGACTACAAGAACCTCAACTTGGGTACACCATAAATATCCCAGGAAATATAAAAATGGTTCAAAACATGGTGGTACTTACGTACGATGGAATATCCCTCAGCCATGAAATCAATGTCATAAGACCAGTAGCAGCAAAGTGAGTGGATTCAGGTACGATGATTCTAAGTGAAATAAGTCACACAGAAAAAGAAACTTATCATAAGATATCACTTATGAAGATCCTGTAAACATGGCTACACGTGAATTGAGTTAGGAAAGAGAACAGAGTCTCACATTTAGAAAACACTCTTATGCCTGCATAAAGGGGAAGGAGAGGTGGGGTGATGCATAAAACCAGAGTTTGCTATAAGCACACGGACCGTTTCAAAAACCAACTTTGGAATTGACAAGACCGACACCTTCCTTAGTGAAAGAGACTCAAAACCCCATATTTCCCACAGAGGAATATATCTGACTAGTAAGAATCTTAAAACCTATGTATTGATATGTCTCCATAAGGGAATCAAGTGTGTCTAGAGTGGCATAAACATGGCAGCGAGAATCAGCTCAAACCCACTATAAAAAGGAATTTCAAAAGCAAAACCAAAAAACAGGGAAATTCTTTACAATTCCTTCAGGGTGTCTGAGGAAACCTGGAAAGACCCTATCTACAATGACAGCTGGATGTGGCATAAGGCTGGACACTTGGGACTGAGAGGATTGGTGAGATTGGGTGAGCAAATGCAGACCCTTTCAAGCAATAATGCATGGCCCCCATTCCATGGGTCCCAACTCTCCAGGTTCAAGGGAATATTACTACAGCTATAACATGTACAGGAAACCTAGAGAATGGACACACTGTGAATACGAAAGGTTTCTAAAACTCAACGAATAGTCCCTCTCCTGGTGCTCCAGTTTGACTTTCCAACTGCCTTACTATCAATCTCCCAACTTGGAGAGACAGGCCCTTTAACCTCCTGGTTTGCACAGGTTCCCAATTTGGCAGAGGATGGAAGGGACGAGGGAGAACCCATGAGAGAGTAGCTGTTAGGCATTTGGACGGGCACATGTCACTCTAATTTCCCGGCAGGAAGAAGAATTAACCAAAGTCTCAGCCACCCACCGGGAACCAGTATAGGACATGATCCAAAATTTTGGACTTGTGTTCAGCTCACAAAAAACGAGTTGAGAAATGGAGCTCAGGGGCACAGCAATTCACAAACTGGCAGAGTGATAAAGGACAACTATCGTCCAAAAATCTGTTGAGGGAAGTCAACGAGGCGGACTTGAAAGCGAGGCAAAATAGCAGGAAACAGATTTCAAGAGGTACCTTGGAATCGCCTGTAAAGCACAGGAAGAGGGGCACAACTTGGACAATGGTGCACTTGGCCAAAAAGGGCGTATGCGTTTTCTCCTGAATATATTCAGGAGAAAACGCATACGCCCTTTTTGGCCAAGCAAGCAAGCGGGCAATGCAAATCTGCACTACAAAGAAGTATCACTTCCCACCGGTCAAAAGGGACATCCACAAAATGTGTAAAAACCAGAAAGGCAAGACAGGCCCTGGAGAACTGGGAGCCTTGTTATGCTGATGGGCGGGATGTAAATTGCCAACTGCCTCACTGGAGGAGTGCATTGTGTTCCCTAAAACAAGTAAACAACAGAGCTACAGAGCCAAGGCCACTTCCAGTCTAGGGAATATACCTTGGGAAAACTGAAAATCAATAAGAAAGAGCCACCTCCAAATTTAGGGCTGCACTGACTACAAGAACCTCAACTTGGGTACACCTTAAATATCCCAGGAAATATAAAAATGGTTCAAAACATTGTGGTACTTACGTACGATGGAATATCCCTCAGCCATGAAATCAATGTCATAAGACCAGTAGCAGCAAAGTGAGTGGATTCAGGTACGATGATTCTAAGTGAAATAAGTCACACAGAAAAAGAAACTTATCATAAGATATCACTTATGAAGATCCTGTAAACATGGCTACACGTGAATTGAGTTAGGAAAGAGAACAGAGTCTCACATTTAGAAAACACTCTTATGCCTGCATAAAGGGGAAGGAGACGTGGGGTGATGCATAAAACCAGAGTTTGATATAAGCACACGGACCGTTCCAAAAACCAACTTTGGAATTGACAAGACCGACACCTTCCTTAGTGAAAGAGACTCAAAACCCCATATTTCCCACAGAGGAATATATCTGACTAGTAAGAATCTTAAAACCTATGTATTGATATGTCTCCATAAGGGAATCAAGTGTGTCTAGAGTGGCATAAACATGGCAGCGAGAATCAGCTCAAACCCACTATAAAAAGGAATTTCAAAAGCAAAACCAAAAAACAGGGAAATTCTTTACAATTCCTTCAGGGTGTCTGAGGAAACCTGGAAAGACCCTATCTACAATGACAGCTGGATGTGGCATAAGGCTGGACACTTGGGACTGAGAGGATTGGTGAGATTGGGTGAGCGAATGCAGACCCTTTCAAGCAATAATGCATGGCCCCCATTCCATGGGTCCCAACTCTCCAGGTTCAAGGGAATATTACTACAGCTATAACATGTACAGGAAACCTAGAGAATGGACACACTGTGAATACGAAAGGTTTCTAAAACTCAACGAATAGTCCCTCTCCTGGTGCTCCAGTTTGACTTTCCAACTGCCTTACTATCAATCTCCCAACTTGGAGAGACAGGCCCTTTAACCTCCTGGTTTGCACAGGTTCCCAATTTGGCAGAGGATGGAAGGGACGAGGGAGAACCCATGAGAGAGTAGCTGTTAGGCATTTGGACGGGCACATGTCACTCTAATTTCCCGGCAGGAAGAAGAATTAACCAAAGTCTCAGCCACCCACCGGGAACCAGTATAGGACATGATCCAAAATTTTGGACTTGCGTTCAGCTCACAAAAAACGAGTTGAGAAATGGAGCTCAGGGGCACAGCAATTCACAAACTGGCAGAGTGATAAAGGACAACTATCGTCCAAAAATCTGTTGAGGGAAGTCAACGAGGCGGACTTGAAAGCGAGGCAAAATAGCAGGAAACAGATTTCAAGAGGTACGTTGGAATCGCCTGTAAAGCACAGGAAGAGGGGCACAACTTGGACAATGGTGCACTTGGCCAAAAAGGGCGTATGCGTTTTCTCCTGAATATATTCAGGAGAAAACGCATACGCCCTTTTTGGCCAAGCAAGCAAGCGGGCAATGCAAATCTGCACTACAAAGAAGTATCACTTCCCACCGGTCAAAAGGGACATCCACAAAATGTGTAAAAACCAGAAAGGCAAGACAGGCCCTGGAGAACTGGGAGCCTTGTTATGCTGATGGGCGGGATGTAAATTGCCAACTGCCTCACTGGAGGAGTGCATTGTGTTCCCTAAAACAAGTAAA
This sequence comes from Mesoplodon densirostris, assembly GCF_025265405.1. Classification (NCBI taxonomy): domain Eukaryota; kingdom Metazoa; phylum Chordata; class Mammalia; order Artiodactyla; family Ziphiidae; genus Mesoplodon; species Mesoplodon densirostris. Next base: position 479,130 of record NW_026778187.1, on the reverse strand, counting down.
CAACAGAGCTACAGAGCCAAGGCCACTTCCAGTCTAGGGAATATACCTTGGGAAAACTGAAAATCAATAAGAAAGTGCCACCTCCAAATTTAGGGCTGCACTGACTACAAGAACCTCAACTTGGGTACACCTTAAATATCCCAGGAAATATAAAAATGGTTCAAAACATTGTGGTACTTACGTACGATGGAATATCCCTCAGCCATGAAATCAATGTCATAAGACCAGTAGCAGCAAAGTGAGTGGATTCAGGTACGATGATTCTAAGTGAAATAAGTCACACAGAAAAAGAAACTTATCATAAGATATCACTTATGAAGATCCTGTAAACATGGCTACACGTGAATTGAGTTAGGAAAGAGAACAGAGTCTCACATTTAGAAAACACTCTTATGCCTGCATAAAGGGGAAGGAGAGGTGGGGTGATGCATAAAACCAGAGTTTGATATAAGCACAGGGACCGTTTCAAAAACCAACTTTGGAATTGACAAGACCGACACCTTCCTTAGTGAAAGAGACTCAAAACCCCATATTTCCCACAGAGGAATATATCTGACTAGTAAGAATCTTAAAACCTATGTATTGATATGTCTCCATAAGGGAATCAAGTGTGTCTAGAGTGGCATAAACATGGCAGCGAGAATCAGCTCAAACCCACTATAAAAAGGAATTTCAAAAGCAAAACCAAAAAACAGGGAAATTCTTTACAATTCCTTCAGGGTGTCTGAGGAAACCTGGAAAGACCCTATCTACAATGACAGCTGGATGTGGCATAAGGCTGGACACTTGGGACTGAGAGGATTGGTGAGATTGGGTGAGCAAATGCAGACCCTTTCAAGCAATAATGCATGGCCCCCATTCCATGGGTCCCAACTCTCCAGGTTCAAGGGAATATTACTACAGTTATAACATGTACAGGAAACCTAGAGAATGGACACACTGTGAATACGAAAGGTTTCTAAAACTCAACGAATAGTCCCTCTCCTGGTGCTCCAGTTTGACTTTCCAACTGCCTTACTATCAATCTCCCAACTTGGAGAGACAGGCCCTTTAACCTCCTGGTTTGCACAGGTTCCCAATTTGGCAGAGGATGGAAGGGACGAGGGAGAACCCATGAGAGAGTAGCTGTTAGGCATTTGGACGGGCACATGTCACTCTAATTTCCCTGCAGGAAGAAGAATTAAGCAAAGTCTCAGCCACCCACCGGGAACCAGTATAGGACATGATCCAAAATTTTGGACTTGCGTTCAGCTCACAAAAAACGAGTTGAGAAATGGAGCTCAGGGGCACAGCAATTCACAAACTGGCAGAGTGATAAAGGACAACTATCGTCCAAAAATCTGTTGAGGGAAGTCAACGAGGCGGACTTGAAAGCGAGGCAAAATAGCAGGAAACAGATTTCAAGAGGTACGTTGGAATCGCCTGTAAAGCACAGGAAGAGGGGCACAACTTGGACAATGGTGCACTTGGCCAAAAAGGGCGTATGCGTTTTCTCCTGAATATATTCAGGAGAAAACGCATACGCCCTTTTTGGCCAAGCAAGCAAGCGGGCAATGCAAATCTGCACTACAAAGAAGTATCACTTCCCACCGGTCAAAAGGGACATCCACAAAATGTGTAAAAACCAGAAAGGCAAGACAGGCCCTGGAGAACTGGGAGCCTTGTTATGCTGATGGGCGGGATGTAAATTGCCAACTGCCTCACTGGAGGAGTGCATTGTGTTCCCTAAAACAAGTAAACAACAGAGCTACAGAGCCAAGGCCACTTCCAGTCTAGGGAATATACCTTGGGAAAACTGAAAATCAATAAGAAAGTGCCACCTCCAAATTTAGGGCTGCACTGACTACAAGAACCTCAACTTGGGTACACCTTAAATATCCCAGGAAATATAAAAATGGTTCAAAACATTGTGGTACTTACGTACGATGGAATATCCCTCAGCCATGAAATCAATGTCATAAGACCAGTAGCAGCAAAGTGAGTGGATTCAGGTACGATGATTCTAAGTGAAATAAGTCACACAGAAAAAGAAACTTATCATAAGATATCACTTATGAAGATCCTGTAAACATGGCTACACGTGAATTGAGTTAGGAAAGAGAACAGAGTCTCACATTTAGAAAACACTCTTATGCCTGCATAAAGGGGAAGGAGAGGTGGGGTGATGCATAAAACCAGAGTTTGATATAAGCACAGGGACCGTTTCAAAAACCAACTTTGGAATTGACAAGACCGACACCTTCCTTAGTGAAAGAGACTCAAAACCCCATATTTCCCACAGAGGAATATATCTGACTAGTAAGAATCTTAAAACCTATGTATTGATATGTCTCCATAAGGGAATCAAGTGTGTCTAGAGTGGCATAAACATGGCAGCGAGAATCAGCTCAAACCCACTATAAAAAGGAATTTCAAAAGCAAAACCAAAAAACAGGGAAATTCTTTACAATTCCTTCAGGGTGTCTGAGGAAACCTGGAAAGACCCTATCTACAATGACAGCTGGATGTGGCATAAGGCTGGACACTTGGGACTGAGAGGATTGGTGAGATTGGGTGAGCAAATGCAGACCCTTTCAAGCAATAATGCATGGCCCCCATTCCATGGGTCCCAACTCTCCAGGTTCAAGGGAATATTACTACAGTTATAACATGTACAGGAAACCTAGAGAATGGACACACTGTGAATACGAAAGGTTTCTAAAACTCAACGAATAGTCCCTCTCCTGGTGCTCCAGTTTGACTTTCCAACTGCCTTACTATCAATCTCCCAACTTGGAGAGACAGGCCCTTTAACCTCCTGGTTTGCACAGGTTCCCAATTTGGCAGAGGATGGAAGGGACGAGGGAGAACCCATGAGAGAGTAGCTGTTAGGCATTTGGACGGGCACATGTCACTCTAATTTCCCTGCAGGAAGAAGAATTAACCAAAGTCTCAGCCACCCACCGGGAACCAGTATAGGACATGATCCAAAATTTTGGACTTGCGTTCAGCTCACAAAAAACGAGTTGAGAAATGGAGCTCAGGGGCACAGCAATTCACAAACTGGCAGAGTGATAAAGGACAACTATCGTCCAAAAATCTGTTGAGGGAAGTCAACGAGGCGGACTTGAAAGCGAGGCAAAATAGCAGGAAACAGATTTCAAGAGGTACGTTGGAATCGCCTGTAAAGCACAGGAAGAGGGGCACAACTTGGACAATGGTGCACTTGGACAAAAAGGGCGTATGCGTTTTCTCCTGAATATATTCAGGAGAAAACGCATACGCCCTTTTTGGCCAAGCAAGCAAGCGGGCAATGCAAATCTGCACTACAAAGAAGTATCACTTCCCACCGGTCAAAAGGGACATCCACAAAATGTGTAAAAAACAGAAAGGCAAGACAGGCCCTGGAGAACTGGGAGCCTTGTTATGCTGATGGGCGGGATGTAAATTGCCAACTGCCTCACTGGAGGAGTGCATTGTGTTCCCTAAAACAAGTAAACAACAGAGCTACAGAGCCAAGGCCACTTCCAGTCTAGGGAATATACCTTGGGAAAACTGAAAATCAATAAGAAAGAGCCACCTCCAAATTTAGGGCTGCACTGACTACAAGAACCTCAACTTGGGTACACCTTAAATATCCCAGGAAATATAAAAATGGTTCAAAACATTGTGGTACTTACGTACGATGGAATATCCCTCAGCCATGAAATCAATGTCATAAGACCAGTAGCAGCAAAGTGAGTGGATTCAGGTACGATGATTCTAAGTGAAATAAGTCACACAGAAAAAGAAACTTATCATAAGATATCACTTATGAAGATCCTGTAAACATGGCTACACGTGAACTGAGTTAGGAAAGAGAACAGAGTCTCACATTTAGAAAACACTCTTATGCCTGCATAAAGGGGATGGATAGGTGGGGTGATGCATAAAACCAGAGTTTGATATAAGCACAGGGACCGTTCCAAAAACCAACTTTGGAATAGACAAGACCTACACCTTCCTCAGTGAAAGAGACTCAAAACCCCATATTTCCCGCAGAGGAATATATCTGATTAGTAAGAATCTTAAAACCTATGTATTGATATGACTCCATAAGGGAATCAAGTGTGTCTAGAGTGGCATAAACATGGCAGCGAGAATCAGCTCAAACCCACTATAAAAAGGAATTTCAAAAGCAAAACCAAAAAACAGGGAAATTCTTTACAATTCCTTCAGGGTGTCTGAGGAAACCTGGAAAGACCCTATCTACAATGACAGCTGGATGTGGCATAAGGCTGGACACTTGGGACTGAGAGGATTGGTGAGATTGGGTGAGCAAATGCAGACCCTTTCGAGCAATAATGCATGGCCCCCATTCCATGGGTCCCAACTCTCCAGGTTCAAGGGAATATTACTACAGCTATAACATGTACAGGAAACCTAGAGAATGGACACACTGTGAATACGAAAGGTTTCTAAAACTCAACGAATAGTCCCTCTCCTGGTGCTCCAGTTTGACTTTCCAACTGCCTTACTATCAATCTCCCAACTTGGAGAGACAGGCCCTTTAACCTCCTGGTTTGCACAGGTTCCCAATTTGCCAGAGGATGGAAGGGACGAGGGAGAACACATGAGAGAGTAGCTGTTAGGCATTTGGACGGGCACATGTCACTCTAATTTCCCGGCAGGAAGAAGAATTAACCAAAGTCTCAGCCACCCACCGGGAACCAGTATAGGACATGATCCAAAATTTTGGACTTGCGTTCAGCTCACAAAAAGCGAGTTGAGAAATGGAGCTCAGGGGCACAGCAATTCACAAACTGGCAGAGTGATAAAGGACAACTATCGTCCAAAAATCTGTTGAGGGAAGTCAACGAGGCGGACTTGAAAGCGAGGCAAAATAGCAGGAAACAGATTTCAAGAGGTACCTTGGAATCGCCTGTAAAGCACAGGAAGAGGGGCACAACTTGGACAATGGTGCACTTGGCCAAAAAGGGCGTATGCGTTTTCTCCTGAATATATTCAGGAGAAAACGCATACGCCCTTTTTGGCCAAGCAAGCAAGCGGGCAATGCAAATCTGCACTACAAAGAAGTATCACTTCCCACCGGTCAAAAGGGACATCCACAAAATGTGTAAAAACCAGAAAGGCAAGACAGGCCCTGGAGAACTGGGAGCCTTGTTATGCTGATGGGCGGGATGTAAATTGCCAACTGCCTCACTGGAGCAGTGCATTGTGTTCCCTAAAACAAGTAAACAACAGAGCTACAGAGCCAAGGCCACTTCCAGTCTAGGGAATATACCTTGGGAAAACTGAAAATCAATAAGAAAGAGCCACCTCCAAATTTAGGGCTGCACTGACTACAAGAACCTCAACTTGGGTACACCTTAAATATCCCAGGAAATATAAAAATGGTTCAAAACATTGTGGTACTTACGTACGATGGAATATCCCTCAGCCATGAAATCAATGTCATAAGACCAGTAGCAGCAAAGTGAGTGGATTCAGGTACGATGATTCTAAGTGAAATAAGTCACACAGAAAAAGAAACTTATCATAAGATATCACTTATGAAGATCCTGTAAACATGGCTACACGTGAACTGAGTTAGGAAAGAGAACAGAGTCTCACATTTAGAAAACACTCTTATGCCTGCATAAAGGGGATGGAGAGGTCGGGTGATGCATAAAACCAGATTTTGATATAAGCACAGGGACCGTTCCAAAAACCAACTTTGGAATAGACAAGACCGACACCTTCCTCAGTGAAAGAGACTCAAAACCCCATATTTCCCGCAGAGGAATATATCTGACTAGTAAGAATCTTAAAACCTATGTATTGATATGACTCCATAAGGGAATCAAGTGTGTCTAGAGTGGCATAAACATGGCAGCGAGAATCAGCTCAAACCCACTATAAAAAGGAATTTCAAAAGCAAAACCAAAAAACAGGGAAATCCTTTACAATTCCTTCAGGGTGTCTGAGGAAACCTGGAAAGACCCTATCTACAATGACAGCTGGATGTGGCATAAGGCTGGACACTTGGGACTGAGAGGATTGGTGAGATTGGGTGAGCAAATGCAGACCCTTTCAAGCAATAATGCATGGCCCCCATTCCATGGGTCCCAACTCTCCAGGTTCAAGGGAATATTACTACAGCTATAACATGTACAGGAAACCTAGAGAATGTACACACTGTGAATACGAAAGGTTTCTAAAACTCAATGAATAGTCCCTCTCCTGGTGCTCCAGTTTGACTTTCCAACTGCCTTACTATCAATCTCCCAACTTGGAGAGACAGGCCCTTTAACCTCCTGGTTTGCACAGGTTCCCAATTTGGCAGAGGATGGAAGGGACGAGGGAGAACCCATGAGAGAGTAGCTGTTAGGCATTTGGACGGGCACATGTCACTCTAATTTCCCGGCAGGAAGAAGAATTAACCAAAGTCTCAGCCACCCACCGGGAACCAGTATAGGACATGATCCAAAATTTTGGACTTCTGTTCAGCTCACAAAAAACGAGTTGAGAAATGGAGCTCAGGGGCACAGCAATTCACAAACTGGCAGAGTGATAAAGGACAACTATCGTCCAAAAATCTGTTGAGGGAAGTCAACGAGGCGGACTTGAAAGTGAGGCAAAATAGCAGGAAACAGATTTCAAGAGGTACATTGGAATCGTCTGTAAAGCACAGGAAGAGGGGCACAACTTGGACAATGGTGCACTTGGCCAAAAAGGGCGTATGTGTTTTCTCCTGAATATATTCAGGAGAAAACGCATACGCCCTTTTTGGCCAAGCAAGCAAGCGGGCAATGCAAATCTGCACTACAAAGAAGTATCACTTCCCACCGGTCAAAAGGGACATCCACAAAATGTGTAAAAACCAGAAAGGCAAGACATGCCCTGGAGAACTGGGAGCCTTGTTATGCTGATGGGCGGGATGTAAACTGCCAACTGCCTCACTGGAGGAGTGCATTGTGTTCCCTAAAACAAGTAAACAACAGAGCTACAGAGCCAAGGCCACTTCCAGTCTAGGGAATATACCTTGGGAAAACTGAAAATCAATAAGAAAGAGCCACCTCCAAATTTAGGGCTGCACTGACTACAAGAACCTCAACTTGGGTACACCTTAAATATCCCAGGAAATATAAAAATGGTTCAAAACATTGTGGTACTTACGTACGATGGAATATCCCTCAGCCATGAAATCAATGTCATAAGACCAGTAGCAACAAAGTGAGTGGATTCAGGTACGATGATTCTAAGTGAAATAAGTCACACAGAAAAAGAAACTTATCATAAGATATCACTTATGAAGATCCTGTAAACATGGCTACATGTGAACTGAGTTAGGAAAGAGAACAGAGTCTCACATTTAGAAAACACTCTTATGCCTGCATAAAGGGGAAGGAGAGGTGGGGTGATGCATAAAACCAGAGTTTGATATGAGCACAGGGACCGTTCCAAAAACCAACTTTGGAATAGACAAGACCTACACCTTCCTCAGTGAAAGAGACTCAAAACCCCATATTTCCCACAGAGGAATATATCTGACTAGTAAGAATCTTAAAACCTATGTATTGATATGACTCCATAAGGGAATCAAGTGTGTCTAGATTGGCATAAACATGGGAGCGAGAATCAGCTCAAACCCACTATAAAAAGGAATTTCAAAAGCAAAACCAAAAAACAGGGAAATTCTTTACAATTCCTTCAGGGTGTCTGAGGAAACCTGGAAAGACCCTATCTACAATGACAGCTGGATGTGGCATAAGGCTGGACACTTGGGACTGAGAGGATTGGTGAGATTGGGTGAGCAAATGCAGACCCTTTCAAGCAATAATGCATGGCCCCCATTCCATGGGTCCCAACTCTCCAGGTTCAAGGGAATATTACTACAGCTATAACATGTACAGGAAACCTAGAGAATGGACACACTGTGAATACGAAAGGTTTCTAAAACTCAACGAATAGTCCCTCTCCTGGTGCTCCAGTTTGACTTTCCAACTGCCTTACTATCAATCTCCCAACTTGGAGAGACAGGCCCTTTAACCTCCTGGTTTGCACAGGTTCCCAATTTGGCAGAGGATGGAAGGGACGAGGGAGAACCCATGAGAGAGTAGCTGTTAGGCATTTGGACGGGCACATGTCACTCTAATTTCCCGGCAGGAAGAAGAATTAACCAAAGTCTCAGCCACCCACCGGGAACCAGTATAGGACATGATCCAAAATTTTGGACTTGCGTTCAGCTCACAAAAAGCGAGTTGAGAAATGGAGCTCAGGGGCACAGCAATTCACAAACTGGCAGAGTGATAAAGGACAACTATCGTCCAAAAATCTGTTGAGGGAAGTCAACGAGGCGGACTTGAAAGCGAGGCAAAATAGCAGGAAACAGATTTCAAGAGGTACCTTGGAATCGCCTGTAAAGCACAGGAAGAGGGGCACAACTTGGACAATGGTGCACTTGGCCAAAAAGGGCGTATGCGTTTTCTCCTGAATATATTCAGGAGAAAACGCATACGCCCTTTTTGGCCAAGCAAGCAAGCGGGCAATGCAAATCTGCACTACAAAGAAGTATCACTTCCCACCGGTCAAAAGGGACATCCACAAAATGTGTAAAAACCAGAAAGGCAAGACAGGCCCTGGAGAACTGGGAGCCTTGTTATGCTGATGGGCGGGATGTAAATTGCCAACTGCCTCACTGGAGCAGTGCATTGTGTTCCCTAAAACAAGTAAACAACAGAGCTACAGAGCCAAGGCCACTTCCAGTCTAGGGAATATACCTTGGGAATACTGAAAATCAACAAGAAAGAGCCACCTCCAAATTTAGGGCTGCACTGACTACAAGAACCTCAACTTGGGTACACCTTAAATATCCCAGGAAATATAAAAATGGTTCAAAACATTGTGGTACTTACGTACGATGGAATATCCCTCAGCCATGAAATCAATGTCATAAGACCAGTAGCAGCAAAGTGAGTGGATTCAGGTACGATGATTCTAAGTGAAATAAGTCACACAGAAAAAGAAACTTATCATAAGATATCACTTATGAAGATCCTGTAAACATGGCTACACGTGAACTGAGTTAGGAAAGAGAACAGAGTCTCACATTTAGAAAACACTCTTATGCCTGCATAAAGGGGATGGAGAGGTCGGGTGATGCATAAAACCAGATTTTGATATAAGCACAGGGACCGTTCCAAAAACCAACTTTGGAATAGACAAGACCGACACCTTCCTCAGTGAAAGAGACTCAAAACCCCATATTTCCCGCAGAGGAATATATCTGACTAGTAAGAATCTTAAAACCTATGTATTGATATGACTCCATAAGGGAATCAAGTGTGTCTAGAGTGGCATAAACATGGCAGCGAGAATCAGCTCAAACCCACTATAAAAAGGAATTTCAAAAGCAAAACCAAAAAACAGGGAAATCCTTTACAATTCCTTCAGGGTGTCTGAGGAAACCTGGAAAGACCCTATCTACAATGACAGCTGGATGTGGCATAAGGCTGGACACTTGGGACTGAGAGGATTGGTGAGATTGGGTGAGCAAATGCAGACCCTTTCAAGCAATAATGCATGGCCCCCATTCCATGGGTCCCAACTCTCCAGGTTCAAGGGAATATTACTACAGCTATAACATGTACAGGAAACCTAGAGAATGTACACACTGTGAATACGAAAGGTTTCTAAAACTCAATGAATAGTCCCTCTCCTGGTGCTCCAGTTTGACTTTCCAACTGCCTTACTATCAATCTCCCAACTTGGAGAGACAGGCCCTTTAACCTCCTGGTTTGCACAGGTTCCCAATTTGGCAGAGGATGGAAGGGACGAGGGAGAACCCATGAGAGAGTAGCTGTTAGGCATTTGGACGGGCACATGTCACTCTAATTTCCCGGCAGGAAGAAGAATTAACCAAAGTCTCAGCCACCCACCGGGAACCAGTATAGGACATGATCCAAAATTTTGGACTTGCGTTCAGCTCACAAAAAACGAGTTGAGAAATGGAGCTCAGGGGCACAGCAATTCACAAACTGGCAGAGTGATAAAGGACAACTATCGTCCAAAAATCTGTTGAGGGAAGTCAACGAGGCGGACTTGAAAGCGAGGCAAAATAGCAGGAAACAGATTTCAAGAGGTACCTTGGAATCGCCTGTAAAGCACAGGAAGAGGGGCACAACTTGGACAATGGTGCACTTGGCCAAAAAGGGCGTATGCGTTTTCTCCTGAATATATTCAGGAGAAAACGCATACGCCCTTTTTGGCCAAGCAAGCAAGCGGGCAATGCAAATCTGCACTACAAAGAAGTATCACTTCCCACCGGTCAAAAGGGACATCCACAAAATGTGTAAAAACCAGAAAGGCAAGACAGGCCCTGGAGAACTGGGAGCCTTGTTATGCTGATGGGCGGGATGTAAATTGCCAACTGCCTCACTGGAGGAGTGCATTGTGTTCCCTAAAACAAGTAAACAACAGAGCTACAGAGCCAAGGCCACTTCCAGTCTAGGGAATATACCTTGGGAAAACTGAAAATCAATAAGAAAGAGCCACCTCCAAATTTAGGGCTGCACTGACTACAAGAACCTCAACTTGGGTACACCTTAAATATCCCAGGAAATATAAAAATGGTTCAAAACATTGTGGTACTTACGTACGATGGAATATCCCTCAGCCATGAAATCAATGTCATAAGACCAGTAGCAGCAAAGTGAGTGGATTCAGGTACGATGATTCTAAGTGAAATAAGTCACACAGAAAAAGAAACTTATCATAAGATATCACTTATGAAGATCCTGTAAACATGGCTACACGTGAATTGAGTTAGGAAAGAGAACAGAGTCTCACATTTAGAAAACACTCTTATGCCTGCATAAAGGGGAAGGAGAGGTGGGGTGATGCATAAAACCAGAGTTTGATATAAGCACACGGACCGTTTCAAAAACCAACTTTGGAATTGACAAGACCGACACCTTCCTTAGTGTAAGAGACTCAAAACCCCATATTTCCCACAGAGGAATATATCTGACTAGTAAGAATCTTAAAACCTATGTATTGATATGTCTCCATAAGGGAATCAAGTGTGTCTAGAGTGGCATAAACATGGCAGCGAGAATCAGCTCAAACCCACTATAAAAAGGAATTTCAAAAGCAAAACCAAAAAACAGGGAAATTCTTTACAATTCCTTCAGGGTGTCTGAGGAAACCTGGAAAGACCCTATCTACAATGACAGCTGGATGTGGCATAAGGCTGGACACTTGGGACTGAGAGGATTGGTGAGATTGGGTGAGCAAATGCAGACCCTTTCAAGCAATAATGCATGGCCCCCATTCCATGGGTCCCAACTCTCCAGGTTCAAGGGAATATTACTACAGCTATAACATGTACAGGAAACCTAGAGAATGGACACACTGTGAATACGAAAGGTTTCTAAAACTCAACGAATAGTCCCTCTCCTGGTGCTCCAGTTTGACTTTCCAACTGCCTTACTATCAATCTCCCAACTTGGAGAGACAGGCCCTTTAACCTCCTGGTTTGCACAGGTTCCCAATTTGGCAGAGGATGGAAGGGACGAGGGAGAACCCATGAGAGAGTAGCTGTTAGGCATTTGGACGGGCACATGTCACTCTAATTTCCCGGCAGGAAGAAGAATTAACCAAAGTCTCAGCCACCCACCGGGAACCAGTATAGGACATGATCCAAAATTTTGGACTTGCGTTCAGCTCACAAAAAACGAGTTGAGAAATGGAGCTCAGGGGCACAGCAATTCACAAACTGGCAGAGTGATAAAGGACAACTATCGTCCAAAAATCTGTTGAGGGAAGTCAACGAGGCGGACTTGAAAGCGAGGCAAAATAGCAGGAAACAGATTTCAAGAGGTACGTTGGAATCGCCTGTAAAGCACAGGAAGAGGGGCACAACTTGGACAATGGTGCACTTGGCCAAAAAGGGCGTATGCGTTTTCTCCTGAATATATTCAGGAGAAAACGCATACGCCCTTTTTGGCCAAGCAAGCAAGCGGGCAATGCAAATCTGCACTACAAAGAAGTATCACTTCCCACCGGTCAAAAGGGACATCCACAAAATGTGTAAAAACCAGAAAGACAAGACAGGCCCTGGAGAACTGGGAGCCTTGTTATGCTGATGGGCGGGATGTAAATTGCCAACTGCCTCACTGGAGGAGTGCATTGTGTTCCCTAAAACAAGTAAACAACAGAGCTACAGAGCCAAGGCCACTTCCAGTCTAGGGAATATACCTTGGGAAAACTGAAAATCAATAAGAAAGAGCCACCTCCAAATTTAGGGCTGCACTGACTACAAGAACCTCAACTTGGGTACACCTTAAATATCCCAGGAAATATAAAAATGGTTCAAAACATTGTGGTACTTACGTACGATGGAATATCCCTCAGCCATGAAATCAATGTCATAAGACCAGTAGCAGCAAAGTGAGTGGATTCAGGTACGATGATTCTAAGTGAAATAAGTCACACAGAAAAAGAAACTTATCATAAGATATCACTTATGAAGATCCTGTAAACATGGCTACACGTGAATTGAGTTAGGAAAGAGAACAGAGTCTCACATTTAGAAAACACTCTTATGCCTGCATAAAGGGGAAGGAGAGGTGGGGTGATGCATAAAACCAGAGTTTGATATAAGCACACGGACCGTTTCAAAAACCAACTTTGGAATTGACAAGACCGACACCTTCCTTAGTGAAAGAGACTCAAAACCCCATATTTCCCACAGAGGAATATATCTGACTAGTAAGAATATTAAAACCTATGTATTGATATGTCTCCATAAGGGAATCAAGTGTGTCTAGAGTGGCATAAACATGGCAGCGAGAATCAGCTCAAACCCACTATAAAAAGGAATTTCAAAAGCAAAACCAAAAAACAGGGAAATTCTTTACAATTCCTTCAGGGTGTCTGAGGAAACCTGGAAAGACCCTATCTACAATGACAGCTGGATGTGGCATAAGGCTGGACACTTGGGACTGAGAGGATTGGTGAGATTGGGTGAGCAAATGCAGACCCTTTCAAGCAATAATGCATGGCCCCCATTCCATGGGTCCCAACTCTCCAGGTTCAAGGGAATATTACTACAGCTATAACATGTACAGGAAACCTAGAGAATGGACACACTGTGAATACGAAAGGTTTCTAAAACTCAACGAATAGTCCCTCTCCTGGTGCTCCAGTTTGACTTTCCAACTGCCTTACTATCAATCTCCCAACTTGGAGAGACAGGCCCTTTAACCTCCTGGTTTGCACAGGTTCCCAATTTGGCAGAGGATGGAAGGGACGAGGGAGAACCCATGAGAGAGTAGCTGTTAGGCATTTGGACGGGCACATGTCACTCTAATTTCCCGGCAGGAAGAAGAATTAACCAAAGTCTCAGCCACCCACCGGGAACCAGTATAGGACATGATCCAAAATTTTGGACTTGCGTTCAGCTCACAAAAAACGAGTTGAGAAATGGAGCTCAGGGGCACAGCAATTCACAAACTGGCAGAGTGATAAAGGACAACTATCGTCCAAAAATCTGTTGAGGGAAGTCAACGAGGCGGACTTGAAAGCGAGGCAAAATAGCAGGAAACAGATTTCAAGAGGTACGTTGGAATCGCCTGTAAAGCACAGGAAGAGGGGCACATCTTGGACAATGGTGCACTTGGCCAAAAAGGGCGTATGCGTTTTCTCCTGAATATATTCAGGAGAAAACGCATACGCCCTTTTTGGCCAAGAAAGCAAGCGGGCAATGCAAATCTGCACTACAAAGAAGTATCACTTCCCACCGGTCAAAAGGGACATCCACAAAATGTGTAAAAACCAGAAAGGCAAGACAGGCCCTGGAGAACTGGGAGCCTTGTTATGCTGATGGGCGGGATGTAAATTGCCAACTGCCTCACTGGAGGAGTGCATTGTGTTCCCTAAAACAAGTAAACAACAGAGCTACAGAGCCAAGGCCACTTCCAGTCTAGGGAATATACCTTGGGAAAACTGAAAATCAATAAGAAAGAGCCACCTCCAAATTTAGGGCTGCACTGACTACAAGAACCTCAACTTGGGTACACCTTAAATATCCCAGGAAATATAAAAATGGTTCAAAACATTGTGGTACTTACGTACGATGGAATATCCCTCAGCCATGAAATCAATGTCATAAGACCAGTAGCAGCAAAGTGAGTGGATTCAGGTACGATGATTCTAAGTGAAATAAGTCACACAGAAAAAGAAACTTATCATAAGATATCACTTATGAAGATCCTGTAAACATGGCTACACGTGAACTGAGTTAGGAAAGAGAACAGAGTCTCACATTTAGAAAACACTCTTATGCCTGCATAAAGGGGAAGGAGAGGTGGGGTGATGCATAAAACCAGAGTTTGATATAAGCACAGGGACCGTTTCAAAAACCAACTTTGGAATTGACAAGACCGACACCTTCCTCAGTGAAAGAGACTCAAAACCCCATATTTCCCACAGAGGAATATATCTGACTAGTAAGAATCTTAAAACCTATGTATTGATATGTCTCCATAAGGGAATCAAGTGTGTCTAGAGTGGCATAAACATGGCAGCGAGAATCAGCTCAAACCCACTATAAAAAGGAATTTCAAAAGCAAAACCAAAAAACAGGGAAATTCTTTACAATTCCTTCAGGGTGTCTGAGGAAACCTGGAAAGACCCTATCTACAATGACAGCTGGATGTGGCATAAGGCTGGACACTTGGGACTGACAGGATTGGTGAGATTGGGTGAGCAAATGCAGACCCTTTCAAGCAATAATGCATGGCCCCCATTCCATGGGTCCCAACTCTCCAGGTTCAAGGGAATATTACTACAGCTATAACATGTACAGGAAACCTAGAGAATGGACACACTGTGAATACGAAAGGTTTCTAAAACTCAACGAATAGTCCCTCTCCTGGTGCTCCAGTTTGACTTTCCAACTGCCTTACTATCAATCTCCCAACTTGGAGAGACAGGCCCTTTAACCTCCTGGTTTGCACAGGTTCCCAATTTGGCAGAGGATGGAAGGGACGAGGGAGAACCCATGAGAGAGTAGCTGTTAGGCATTTGGACGGGCACATGTCACTCTAATTTCCCTGCAGGAAGAAGAAATAACCAAAGTCTCAGCCACCCACCGGGAACCAGTATAGGACATGATCCAAAATTTTGGACTTGCATTCAGCTCACAAAAAACGAGTTGAGAAATGGAGCTCAGGGGCACAGCAATTCACAAACTGGCAGAGTGATAAAGGACAACTATCGTCCAAAAACCTGTTGAGGGAAGTCAACGAGGCGGACTTGAAAGCGAGGCAAAATAGCAGGAAACAGATTTCAAGAGGTACGTTGGAATCGCCTGTAAAGCACAGGAAGAGGGGCACAACTTGGACAATGGTGCACTTGGCCAAAAAGGGCGTATGCGTTTTCTCCTGAATATATTCAGGAGAAAACGCATACGCCCTTTTTGGCCAAGCAAGCAAGCGGGCAATGCAAATCTGCACTACAAAGAAGTATCACTTCCCACCGGTCAAAAGGGACATCCACAAAATGTGTAAAAACCAGAAAGGCAAGACAGGCCCTGGAGAACTGGGAGCCTTGTTATGCTGATGGGCGGGATGTAAATTGCCAACTGCCTCACTGGAGGAGTGCATTGTGTTCCCTAAAACAAGTAAACAACAGAGCTACAGAGCCAAGGCCACATCCAGTCTAGGGAATATACCTTGGGAAAACTGAAAATCAATAAGAAAGAGCCACCTCCAAATTTAGGGCTGCACTGACTACAAGAACCTCAACTTGGGTACACCTTAAATATCCCAGGAAATATAAAAATGGTTCAAAACATGGTGGTACTTACGTATGATGGAATATCCCTCAGCCATGAAATCAATGTCATAAGACCAGTAGCAACAAAGTGAGTGGATTCAGGTACGATGATTCTAAGTGAAATAAGTCACACAGAAAAAGAAACTTATCATAAGATATCACTTATGAAGATCCTGTAAACATGGCTACACGTGAACTGAGTTAGGAAAGAGAACAGAGTCTCACATTTAGAAAACACTCTTATGCCTGCATAAAGGGGAAGGAGAGGTGGGGTGATGCATAAAACCAGAGTTTGCTATAAGCACACGGACCGTTTCAAAAACCAACTTTGGAATTGACAAGACCGACACCTTCCTCAGTGAAAGAGACTCAAAACCCCATATTTCCCACAGAGGAATATATCTGACTAGTAAGAATCTTAAAACCTATGTATTGATATGTCTCCATAAGGGAATCAAGTGTGTCTAGAGTGGCATAAACATGGCAGCGAGAATCAGCTCAAACCCACTATAAAAAGGAATTTCAAAAGCAAAACCAAAAAACAGGGAAATTCTTTACAATTCCTTCAGGGTGTCTGAGGAAACCTGGAAAGACCCTATCTACAATGACAGCTGGATGTGGCATAAGGCTGGACACTTGGGACTGAGAGGATTGGTGAGATTGGGTGAGCAAATGCAGACCCTTTCAAGCAATAATGCATGGCCCCCATTCCATGGGTCCCAACTCTCCAGGTTCAAGGGAATATTACTACAGCTATAACATGTACAGGAAACCTAGAGAATGGACACACTGTGAATACGAAAGGTTTCTAAAACTCAACGAATAGTCCCTCTCCTGGTGCTCCAGTTTGACTTTCCAACTGCCTTACTATCAATCTCCCAACTTGGAGAGACAGGCCCTTTAACCTCCTGGTTTGCACAGGTTCCCAATTTGGCAGAGGATGGAAGGGACGAGGGAGAACCCATGAGAGAGTAGCTGTTAGGCATTTGGACGGGCACATGTCACTCTAATTTCCCGGCAGGAAGAAGAATTAACCAAAGTCTCAGCCACCCACCGGGAACCAGTATAGGACATGATCCAAAATTTTGGACTTGCGTTCAGCTCACAAAAAACGAGTTGAGAAATGGAGCTCAGGGGCACAGCAATTCACAAACTGGCAGAGTGATAAAGGACAACTATCGTCCAAAAATCTGTTGAGGGAAGTCAACGAGGCGGACTTGAAAGCGAGGCAAAATAGCAGGAAACAGATTTCAAGAGGTACGTTGGAATCGCCTGTAAAGCACAGGAAGAGGGGCACAACTTGGACAATGGTGCACTTGGACAAAAAGGGCGTATGCGTTTTCTCCTGAATATATTCAGGAGAAAACGCATACGCCCTTTCTGGCCAAGCAAGCAAGCGGGCAATGCAAATCTGCACTACAAAGAAGTATCACTTCCCACCGGTCAAAAGGGACATCCACAAAATGTGTAAAAACCAGAAAGGCAAGACAGGCCCTGGAGAACTGGGAGCCTTGTTATGCTGATGGGCGGGATGTAAATTGCCAACTGCCTCACTGGAGGAGTGCATTGTGTTCCCTAAAACAAGTAAACAACAGAGCTACAGAGCCAAGGCCACTTCCAGTCTAGGGAATATACCTTGGGAAAACTGAAAATCAATAAGAAAGAGCCACCTCCAAATTTAGGGCTGCACTGACTACAAGAACCTCAACTTGGGTACACCTTAAATATCCCAGGAAATATAAAAATGGTTCAAAACATTGTTGTACTTTCGTACGATGGAATATCCCTCAGCCATGAAATCAATGTCATAAGACCAGTAGCAACAAAGTGAGTGGATTCAGGTACGATGATTCTAAGTGAAATAAGTCACACAGAAAAAGAAACTTATCATAAGATATCACTTATGAAGATCCTGTAAACATGGCTACACGTGAACTGAGTTAGGAAAGAGAACAGAGTCTCACATTTAGAAAACACTCTTATGCCTGCATAAAGGGGAAGGAGAGGTGGGGTGATGCATAAAACCAGAGTTTGATATAAGCACACGGACCGTTTCAAAAACCAACTTTGGAATTGACAAGACCGACACCTTCCTCAGTGAAAGAGACTCAAAACCCCATATTTCCCACAGAGGAATATATCTGACTAGTAAGAATCTTAAAACCTATGTATTGATATGTCTCCATAAGGGAATCAAGTGTGTCTAGAGTGGCATAAACATGGCAGCGAGAATCAGCTCAAACCCACTATAAAAAGGAATTTCAAAAGCAAAACCAAAAAACAGGGAAATTCTTTACAATTCCTTCAGGGTGTCTGAGGAAACCTGGAAAGACCCTATCTACAATGACAGCTGGATGTGGCATAAGGCTGGACACTTGGGACTGAGAGGATTGGTGAGATTGGGTGAGCAAATGCAGACCCTTTCAAGCAATAATGCATGGCCCACATTCCATGGGTCCCAACTCTCCAGGTTCAAGGGAATATTACTACAGCTATAACATGTACAGGAAACCTAGAGAATGGACACACTGTGAATACGAAAGGTTTCTAAAACTCAACGAATAGTCCCTCTCCTGGTGCTCCAGTTTGACTTTCCAACTGCCTTACTATCAATCTCCCAACTTGGAGAGACAGGCCCTTTAACCTCCTAGTTTGCACAGGTTCCCAATTTGGCAGAGGATGGAAGGGACGAGAGAGAACCCATGAGAGAGTAGCTGTTAGGCATTTGGACGGGCACATGTCACTCTAATTTCCCGGCAGGAAGAAGAATTAACCAAAGTCTCAGCCACCCACCGGGAACCAGTATAGGACATGATCCAAAATTTTGGACTTGCGTTCAGCTCACAAAAAACGAGTTGAGAAATGGAGCTCAGGGGCACAGCAATTCACAAACTGGCAGAGTGATAAAGGACAACTATCGTCCAAAAATCTGTTGAGGGAAGTCAACGAGGCGGACTTGAAAGCGAGGCAAAATAGCAGGAAACAGATTTCAAGAGGTACCTTGGAATCGCCTGTAAAGCACAGGAAGAGGGGCACAACTTGGACAATGGTGCACTTGGCCAAAAAGGGCGTATGCGTTTTCTCTTGAATATATTCAGGAGAAAACGCATACGCCCTTTTTGGCCAAGCAAGCAAGCGGGCAATGCAAATGTGCACTACAAAGGAGTATCACTTCCCACCGGTCAAAAGGGACATCCACAAAATGTGTAAAAACCAGAAAGGCAAGACAGGCCCTGGAGAACTGGGAGCCTTGTTATGCTGATGGGCGGGATGTAAACTGCCAACTGCCTCACTGGAGGAGTGCATTGTGTTCCCTAAAACAAGTAAACAACAGAGCTACAGAGCCAAGGCCACTTCCAGTCTAGGGAATATACCTTGGGAAAACTGAAAATCAATAAGAAAGAGCCACCTCCAAATTTAGGGCTGCACTGACTACAAGAACCTCAACTTGGGTACACCTTAAATATCCCAGGAAATATAAAAATGGTTCAAAACATTGTGGTACTTACATATGATGGAATATGCCTCAGCGATGAAATCAATGTCATAAGACCAGTAGCAGCAAAGTGAGTGGATTCAGGTACGATGATTCTAAGTGAAATAAGTCACACAGAAAAAGAAACTTATCATAAGATATCACTTATGAAGATCCTGTAAACATGGCTACACGTGAACTGAGTTAGGAAAGAGAACAGAGTCTCACATTTAGAAAACACTCTTATGCCTGCATAAAGGGGAAGGAGAGGTGGGGTGATGCATAAAACCAGAGTTTGATATGAGCACAGGGACCGTTCCAAAAACCAACTTTGGAATAGACAAGACCTACACCTTCCTCAGTGAAAGAGACTCAAAACCCCATATTTCCCACAGAGGAATATATCTGACAAGTAAGAATCTTAAAACCTATGTATTGATATGACTCCATAAGGGAATCAAGTGTGTCTAGAGTGGCATAAACATGGCAGCGAGAATCAGCTCAAACCCACTATAAAAAGGAATTTCAAAAGCAAAACCAAAAAACAGGGAAATTCTTTACAATTCCTTCAGGGTATCTGAGGAAACCTGGAAAGACCCTATCTACAATGACAGCTGGATGTGGCATAAGGCTGGACACTTGGGACTGAGAGGATTGGTGAGATTGGGTGAGCAAATGCAGACCCTTTCAAGCAATAATGCATGGCCCCCATTCCATGGGTCCCAACTCTCCAGGTTCAAGGGAATATTACTACAGCTATAACATGTACAGGAAACCTAGAGAATGGACACACTGTGAATACGAAAGGTTTCTAAAACTCAACGAATAGTCCCTCTCCTGGTGCTCCAGTTTGACTTTCCAACTGCCTTACTATCAATCTCCCAACTTGGAGAGACAGGCCCTTTAACCTCCTGGTTTGCACAGGTTCCCAATTTGGCAGAGGATGGAAGGGACGAGGGAGAACCCATGAGAGAGTAGCTGTTAGGCATTTGGACGGGCACATGTCACTCTAATTTCCCGGCAGGAAGAAGAATTAACCAAAGTCTCAGCCACCCCCCGGGAACCAGTATAGGACATGATCCAAAATTTTGGACTTGCGTTCAGCTCACAAAAAACGAGTTGAGAAATGGAGCTCAGGGGCACAGCAATTCACAAACTGGCAGAGTGATAAAGGACAACTATCGTCCAAAAATCTGTTGAGGGAAGTCAACGAGGCGGACTTGAAAGCGAGGCAAAATAGCAGGAAACAGATTTCAAGAGGTACGTTGGAATCGCCTGTAAAGCACAGGAAGAGGGGCACAACTTGGACAATGGTGCACTTGGCCAAAAAGTGCGTATGCGTTTTCTCCTGAATATATTCAGGAGAAAACGCATATGCCCTTTTTGGCCAAGCAAGCAAGCGGGCAATGCAAATCTGCACTACAAAGAAGTATCACTTCCCACCGGTCAAAAGGGACATCCACAAAATGTGTAAAAACCAGAAAGGCAAGACAGGCCCTGGAGAACTGGGAGCCTTGTTATGCTGATGGGCGGGATGTAAATTGCCAACTGCCTCACTGGAGGAGTGCATTGTGTTCCCTAAAACAAGTAAACAACAGAGCTACAGAGCCAAGGCCACTTCCAGTCTAGGGAATATACCTTGGGAAAACTGAAAATCAATAAGAAAGAGCCACCTCCAAATTTAGGGCTGCACTGACTACAAGAACCTCAACTTGGGTACACCTTAAATATCCCAGGCAATATAAAAATGGTTCAAAACATTGTGGTACTTACGTACGATGGAATATCCCTCAGCCATGAAATCAATGTCATAAGACCAGTAGCAGCAAAGTGAGTGGATTCAGGTACGATGATTCTAAGTGAAATAAGTCACACAGAAAAAGAAACTTATCATAAGATATCACTTATGAAGATCCTGTAAACATGGCTACACGTGAACTGAGTTAGGAAAGAGAACAGAGTCTCACATTTAGAAAACACTCTTATGCCTGCATAAAGGGGAAGGAGAGGTGGGGTGATGAATAAAACCAGAGTTTGATATAAGCACAGGGACCGTTTCAAAAACCAACTTTGGAATAGACAAGACCTACACCTTCCTCAGTGAAAGAGACTCAAAACCCCATATTTCCCACAGAGGAATATATCTGACTAGTAAGAATCTTAAAACCTATGTATTGATATGTCTCCATAAGGGAATCAAGTGTGTCTAGAGTGGCATAAACATGGCAGCGAGAATCAGCTCAAACCCACTATAAAAAGGAATTTCAAAAGCAAAACCAAAAAACAGGGAAATTCTTTACAATTCCTTCAGGGTGTCTGAGGAAACCTGGAAAGACCCTATCTACAATGACAGCTGGATGTGGCATAAGGCTGGACACTTGGGACTGAGAGGATTGGTGAGATTGGGTGAGCAAATGCAGACCCTTTCAAGCAATAATGCATGGCCCCCATTCCATGGGTCCCAACTCTCCAGGTTCAAGGGAATATTACTACAGCTATAACATGTACAGGAAACCTAGAGAATGGACACACTGTGAATACGAAAGGTTTCTAAAACTCAACGAATAGTCCCTCTCCTGGTGCTCCAGTTTGACTTTCCAACTGCCTTACTATCAATCTCCCAACTTGGAGAGACAGGCCCTTTAACCTCCTGGTTTGCACAGGTTCCCAATTTGGCAGAGGATGGAAGGGACGAGGGAGAACCCATGAGAGAGTAGCTGTTAGGCATTTGGACGGGCACATGTCACTCTAATTTCCCGGCAGGAAGAAGAATTAACCAAAGTCTCAGCCACCCCCCGGGAACCAGTATAGGACATGATCCAAAATTTTGGACTTGCGTTCAGCTCACAAAAAACGAGTTGAGAAATGGAGCTCAGGGGCACAGCAATTCACAAACTGGCAGAGTGATAAAGGACAACTATCGTCCAAAAATCTGTTGAGGGAAGTCAACGAGGCGGACTTGAAAGCGAGGCAAAATAGCAGGAAACAGATTTCAAGAGGTACGTTGGAATCGCCTGTAAAGCACAGGAAGAGGGGCACAACTTGGACAATGGTGCACTTGGCCAAAAAGGGCGTATGCGTTTTCTCCTGAATATATTCAGGAGAAAACGCATACGCCCTTTTTGGCCAAGCAAGCAAGCGGGCAATGCAAATCTGCACTACAAAGAAGTATCACTTCCCACCGGTCAAAAGGGACATCCACAAAAAGTGTAAAAACCAGAAAGGCAAGACAGGCCCTGGAGAACTGGGAACCTTGTTATGCTGATGGGCGGGATGTAAACTGCCAACTGCCTAACTGGAGGAGTGCATTGTGTTCCCTAAAACAAGTAAACAACAGAGCTACAGAGCCAAGGCCACTTCCAGTCTAGGGAATATACCTTGGGAAAACTGAAAATCAATAAGAAAGAGCCACCTCCAAATTTAGGGCTGCACTGACTACAAGAACCTCAACTTGGGTACACCTTAAATATCCCAGGAAATATAAAAATGGTTCAAAACATTGTGGTACTTACGTACGATGGAATATCCCTCAGCCATGAAACCAATGTCATAAGACCAGTAGCAGCAAAGTGAGTGGATTCAGGTACGATGATTCTAAGTGAAATAAGTCACACAGAAAAAGAAACTTATCATAAGATATCACTTATGAAGATCCTGTAAACATGGCTACACGTGAACTGAGTTAGGAAAGAGAACAGAGTCTCACATTTAGAAAACACTCTTATGCCTGCATAAAGGGGATGGAGAGGTGGGGTGATGCATAAAACCAGAGTTTGATATAAGCACAGGGACCGTTCCAAAAACCAACTTTGGAATAGACAAGACCTACACCTTCTTCAGTGAAAGAGACTCAAAACCCCATATTTCCCGCAGAGGAATATATCTGACTAGTAAGAATCTTAAAACCTATGTATTGATATGTCTCCATAAGGGAATCAAGTGTGTCTAGAGTGGCATAAACATGGCAGCGAGAATCAGCTCAAACCCACTATAAAAAGGAATTTCAAAAGCAAAACCAAAAAACAGGGAAATTCTTTACAATTCCTTCAGGGTGTCTGAGGAAACCTGGAAAGACCCTATCTACAATGACAGCTGGATGTGGCATAAGGCTGGACACTTGGGACTGAGAGGATTGGTGAGATTGGGTGAGCAAATGCAGACCCTTTCAAGCAATAATGCATGGCCCACATTCCATGGGTCCCAACTCTCCAGGTTCAAGGGAATATTACTACAGCTATAACATGTACAGGAAACCTAGAGAATGGACACACTGTGAATACGAAACGTTTCTAAAACTCAACGAATAGTCCCTCTCCTGGTGCTCCAGTTTGACTTTCCAACTGCCTTACTATCAATCTCCCAACTTGGAGAGACAGGCCCTTTAACCTCCTAGTTTGCACAGGTTCCCAATTTGGCAGAGGATGGAAGGGACGAGAGAGAACCCATGAGAGAGTAGCTGTTAGGCATTTGGACGGGCACATGTCACTCTAATTTCCCGGCAGGAAGAAGAATTAACCAAAGTCTCAGCCACCCACCGGGAACCAGTATAGGACATGATCCAAAATTTTGGACTTGCGTTCAGCTCACAAAAAACGAGTTGAGAAATGGAGCTCAGGGGCACAGCAATTCACAAACTGGCAGAGTGATAAAGGACAACTATCGTCCAAAAATCTGTTGAGGGAAGTCAACGAGGCGGACTTGAAAGCGAGGCAAAATAGCAGGAAACAGATTTCAAGAGGTACCTTGGAATCGCCTGTAAAGCACAGGAAGAGGGGCACAACTTGGACAATGGTGCACTTGGCCAAAAAGGGCGTATGCGTTTTCTCTTGAATATATTCAGGAGAAAACGCATACGCCCTTTTTGGCCAAGCAAGCAAGCGGGCAATGCAAATGTGCACTACAAAGGAGTATCACTTCCCACCGGTCAAAAGGGACATCCACAAAATGTGTAAAAACCAGAAAGGCAAGACAGGCCCTGGAGAACTGGGAGCCTTGTTATGCTGATGGGCGGGATGTAAACTGCCAACTGCCTCACTGGAGGAGTGCATTGTGTTCCCTAAAACAAGTAAACAACAGAGCTACAGAGCCAAGGCCACTTCCAGTCTAGGGAATATACCTTGGGAAAACTGAAAATCAATAAGAAAGAGCCACCTCCAAATTTAGGGCTGCACTGACTACAAGAACCTCAACTTGGGTACACCTTAAATATCCCAGGAAATATAAAAATGGTTCAAAACATTGTGGTACTTACATATGATGGAATATGCCTCAGCGATGAAATCAATGTCATAAGACCAGTAGCAGCAAAGTGAGTGGATTCAGGTACGATAATTCTAAGTGAAATAAGTCACACAGAAAAAGAAACTTATCATAAGATATCACTTATGAAGATCCTGTAAACATGGCTACACGTGAACTGAGTTAGGAAAGAGAACAGAGTCTCACATTTAGAAAACACTCTTATGCCTGCATAAAGGGGAAGGAGAGGTGGGGTGATGCATAAAACCAGAGTTTGATATGAGCACAGGGACCGTTCCAAAAACCAACTTTGGAATAGACAAGACCTACACCTTCCTCAGTGAAAGAGACTCAAAACCCCATATTTCCCACAGAGGAATATATCTGACAAGTAAGAATCTTAAAACCTATGTATTGATATGACTCCATAAGGGAATCAAGTGTGTCTAGAGTGGCATAAACATGGCAGCGAGAATCAGCTCAAACCCACTATAAAAAGGAATTTCAAAAGCAAAACCAAAAAACAGGGAAATTCTTTACAATTCCTTCAGGGTATCTGAGGAAACCTGGAAAGACCCTATCTACAATGACAGCTGGATGTGGCATAAGGCTGGACACTTGGGACTGAGAGGATTGGTGAGATTGGGTGAGCAAATGCAGACCCTTTCAAGCAATAATGCATGGCCCCCATTCCATGGGTCCCAACTCTCCAGGTTCAAGGGAATATTACTACAGCTATAACATGTACAGGAAACCTAGAGAATGTACACACTGTGAATATGAAAGGTTTCTAAAACTCAACGAATAGTCCCTCTCCTGGTGCTCCAGTTTGACTTTCCAACTGCCTTACTATCAATCTCCCAACTTGGAGAGACAGGCCCTTTAACCTCCTGGTTTGCACAGGTTCCCAATTTGGCAGAGGATGGAAGGGACGAGGGAGAACCCATGAGAGAGTAGCTGTTAGGCATTTGGACGGGCACATGTCACTCTAATTTCCCGGCAGGAAGAAGAATTAACCAAAGTCTCAGCCACCCCCCGGGAACCAGTATAGGACATGATCCAAAATTTTGGACTTGCGTTCAGCTCACAAAAAACGAGTTGAGAAATGGAGCTCAGGGGCACAGCAATTCACAAACTGGCAGAGTGATAAAGGACAATTATCGTCCAAAAATCTGTTGAGGGAAGTCAACGAGGCGGACTTGAAAGCGAGGCAAAATAGCAGGAAACAGATTTCAAGAGGTACGTTGGAATCGCCTGTAAAGCACAGGAAGAGGGGCACAACTTGGACAATGGTGCACTTGGCCAAAAAGTGCGTATGCGTTTTCTCCTGAATATATTCAGGAGAAAACGCATATGCCCTTTTTGGCCAAGCAAGCAAGCGGGCAATGCAAATCTGCACTACAAAGAAGTATCACTTCCCACCGGTCAAAAGGGACATCCACAAAATATGTAAAAACCAGAAAGGCAAGACAGGCCCTGGAGAACTGGGAGCCTTGTTATGCTGATGGGCGGGATGTAAATTGCCAACTGCCTCACTGGAGGAGTGCATTGTGTTCCCTAAAACAAGTAAACAACAGAGCTACAGAGCCAAGGCCACTTCCAGTCTAGGGAATATACCTTGGGAAAACTGAAAATCAATAAGAAAGAGCCACCTCCAAATTTAGGGCTGCACTGACTACAAGAACCTCAACTTGGGTACACCTTAAATATCCCAGGCAATATAAAAATGGTTCAAAACATTGTGGTACTTACGTACGATGGAATATCCCTCAGCCATGAAATCAATGTCATAAGACCAGTAGCAGCAAAGTGAGTGGATTCAGGTACGATGATTCTAAGTGAAATAAGTCACACAGAAAAAGAAACTTATCATAAGATATCACTTATGAAGATCCTGTAAACATGGCTACACGTGAACTGAGTTAGGAAAGAGAACAGAGTCTCACATTTAGAAAACACTCTTATGCCTGCATAAAGGGGAAGGAGAGGTGGGGTGATGAATAAAACCAGAGTTTGATATAAGCACAGGGACCGTTTCAAAAACCAACTTTGGAATAGACAAGACCTACACCTTCCTCAGTGAAAGAGACTCAAAACCCCATATTTCCCACAGAGGAATATATCTGACTAGTAAGAATCTTAAAACCTATGTATTGATATGTCTCCATAAGGGAATCAAGTGTGTCTAGAGTGGCATAAACATGGCAGCGAGAATCAGCTCAAACCCACTATAAAAAGGAATTTCAAAAGCAAAACCAAAAAACAGGGAAATTCTTTACAATTCCTTCAGGGTGTCTGAGGAAACCTGGAAAGACCCTATCTACAATGACAGCTGGATGTGGCATAAGGCTGGACACTTGGGACTGAGAGGATTGGTGAGATTGGGTGAGCAAATGCAGACCCTTTCAAGCAATAATGCATGGCCCCCATTCCATGGGTCCCAACTCTCCAGGTTCAAGGGAATATTACTACAGCTATAACATGTACAGGAAACCTAGAGAATGGACACACTGTGAATACGAAAGGTTTCTAAAACTCAACGAATAGTCCCTCTCCTGGTGCTCCAGTTTGACTTTCCAACTGCCTTACTATCAATCTCCCAACTTGGAGAGACAGGCCCTTTAACCTCCTGGTTTGCACAGGTTCCCAATTTGGCAGAGGATGGAAGGGACGAGGGAGAACCCATGAGAGAGTAGCTGTTAGGCATTTGGACGGGCACATGTCACTCTAATTTCCCGGCAGGAAGAAGAATTAACCAAAGTCTCAGCCACCCACCGGGAACCAGTATAGGACATGATCCAAAATTTTGGACTTGCGTTCAGCTCACAAAAAACGAGTTGAGAAATGGAGCTCAGGGGCACAGCAATTCACAAACTGGCAGAGTGATAAAGGACAACTATCGTCCAAAAATCTGTTGAGGGAAGTCAACGAGGCGGACTTGAAAGCGAGGCAAAATAGCAGGAAACAGATTTCAAGAGGTACGTTGGAATCGCCTGTAAAGCACAGGAAGAGGGGCACAACTTGGACAATGGTGCACTTGGCCAAAAAGGGCGTATGCGTTTTCTCCTGAATATATTCAGGAGAAAACGCATACGCCCTTTTTGGCCAAGCAAGCAAGCGGGCAATGCAAATCTGCACTACAAAGAAGTATCACTTCCCACCGGTCAAAAGGGACATCCACAAAAAGTGTAAAAACCAGAAAGGCAAGACAGGCCCTGGAGAACTGGGAGCCTTGTTATGCTGATGGGCGGGATGTAAACTGCCAACTGCCTAACTGGAGGAGTGCATTGTGTTCCCTAAAACAAGTAAACAACAGAGCTACAGAGCCAAGGCCACTTCCAGTCTAGGGAATATACCTTGGGAAAACTGAAAATCAATAAGAAAGAGCCACCTCCAAATTTAGGGCTGCACTGACTACAAGAACCTCAACTTGGGTACACCTTAAATATCCCAGGAAATATAAAAATGGTTCAAAACATTGTGGTACTTACGTACGATGGAATATCCCTCAGCCATGAAACCAATGTCATAAGACCAGTAGCAGCAAAGTGAGTGGATTCAGGTACGATGATTCTAAGTGAAATAAGTCACACAGAAAAAGAAACTTATCATAAGATATCACTTATGAAGATCCTGTAAACATGGCTACACGTGAACTGAGTTAGGAAAGAGAACAGAGTCTCACATTTAGAAAACACTCTTATGCCTGCATAAAGGGGATGGAGAGGTGGGGTGATGCATAAAACCAGAGTTTGATATAAGCACAGGGACCGTTCCAAAAACCAACTTTGGAATAGACAAGACCTACACCTTCCTCAGTGAAAGAGACTCAAAACCCCATATTTCCCGCAGAGGAATATATCTGACTAGTAAGAATCTTAAAACCTATGTATTGATATGACTCCATAAGGGAATCAAGTGTGTCTAGAGTGGCATAAACATGGCAGCGAGAATCAGCTCAAACCCACTATAAAAAGGAATTTCAAAAGCAAAACCAAAAAACAGGGAAATTCTTTACAATTCCTTCAGGGTGTCTGAGGAAACCTGGAAAGACCCTATCTACAATGACAGCTGGATGTGGCATAAGGCTGGACACTTGGGACTGAGAGGATTGGTGAGATTGGGTGAGCAAATGCAGACCCTTTCAAGCAATAATGCATGGCCCCCATTCCATGGGTCCCAACTCTCCAGGTTCAAGGGAATATTACTACAGCTATAACATGTACAGGAAACCTAGAGAATGGACACACTGTGAATACGAAAGGTTTCTAAAACTCAACGAATAGTCCCTCTCCTGGTGCTCCAGTTTGACTTTCCAACTGCCTTACTATCAATCTCCCAACTTGGAGAGACAGGCCCTTTAACCTCCTGGTTTGCACAGGTTCCCAATTTGCCAGAGGATGGAAGGGACGAGGGAGAACCCATGAGAGAGTAGTTGTTAGACATTTGGACGGGCACATGTCACTCTAATTTCATGGCAGGAAGAAGAATTAACCAAAGTCTCAGCCACCCACCGGGAACCATTATAGGACATGATCCAAAATTTTGGACTTGCGTTCAGCTCACAAAAAACGAGTTGAGAAATGGAGCTCAGGGGCACAGCAATTCACAAACTGGCACAGTGATAAAGGACAACTATCGTCCAAAAATCTGTTGAGGGAAGTCAACGAGGCGGACTTGAAAGCGAGGCAAAATAGCAGGAAACAGATTTCAAGAGGTACCTTGGAATCGCCTGTAATGCACAGGAAGAGGGGCACAACTTGGACAATGGTGCACTTGGCCAAAAAGGGCGTATGCGTTTTCTCCTGAATATATTCAGGAGAAAACGCATACGCCCTTTTTGGCCAAGCAAGCAAGCGGGCAATGCAAATCTGCACTACAAAGAAGTATCACTTCCCACCGGTCAAAAGGGACATCCACAAAATGTGTAAAAACCAGAAAGGCAAGACAGGCCCTGGAGAACTGGGAGCCTTGTTATGCTGATGGGCGGGATGTAAATTGCCAACTGCCTCACTGGAGGAGTGCATTGTGTTCCCTAAAACAAGTAAACAACAGAGCTACAGAGCCAAGGCCACTTCCAGTCTAGGGAATATACCTTGGGAAAACTGAAAATCAATAAGAAAGAGCCACCTCCAAATTTAGGGCTGCACTGACTACAAGAACCTCAACTTGGGTACACCTTAAATATCCCAGGCAATATAAAAATGGTTCAAAACATTGTGGTACTTACGTACGATGGAATATCCCTCAGCCATGAAATCAATGTCATAAGACCAGTAGCAGCAAAGTGAGTGGATTCAGGTACGATGATTCTAAGTGAAATAAGTCACACAGAAAAAGAAACTTATCATAAGATATCACTTATGAAGATCCTGTAAACATGGCTACACGTGAATTGAGTTAGGAAAGAGAACAGAGTCTCACATTTAGAAAACACTCTTATGCCTGCATAAAGGGGAAGGAGAGGTGGGGTGATGCATAAAACCAGAGTTTGATATAAGCACAGGGACCGTTTCAAAAACCAACTTTGGAATTGACAAGACCTACACCTTCCTCAGTGAAAGAGACTCAAAACCCCATATTTCCCACAGAGGAATATATCTGACTAGTAAGAATCTTAAAACCTATGTATTGATATGTCTCCATAAGGGAATCAAGTGTGTCTAGAGTGGCATAAACATGGCAGCGAGAATCAGCTCAAACCCACTATAAAAAGGAATTTCAAAAGCAAAACCAAAAAACAGGGAAATTCTTTACAATTCCTTCAGGGTGTCTGAGGAAACCTGGAAAGACCCTATCTACAATGACAGCTGGATGTGGCATAAGGCTGGACACTTGGGACTGAGAGGATTGGTGAGATTGGGTGAGCAAA
This sequence comes from Mesoplodon densirostris, assembly GCF_025265405.1. Classification (NCBI taxonomy): domain Eukaryota; kingdom Metazoa; phylum Chordata; class Mammalia; order Artiodactyla; family Ziphiidae; genus Mesoplodon; species Mesoplodon densirostris. The sequence goes on along the minus strand of NW_026778187.1, from coordinate 448,744 downwards.
TGCAGACCCTTTCAAGCAATAATGCATGGCCCCCATTCCATGGGTCCCAACTCTCCAGGTTCAAGGGAATATTACTACAGCTATAACATGTACAGGAAACCTAGAGAATGGACACACTGTGAATACGAAAGGTTTCTAAAACTCAACGAATAGTCCCTCTCCTGGTGCTCCAGTTTGACTTTCCAACTGCCTTACTATCAATCTCCCAACTTGGAGAGACAGGCCCTTTAACCTCCTGGTTTGCACAGGTTCCCAATTTGGCAGAGGATGGAAGGGAAGAGGGAGAACCCATGAGAGAGTAGCTGTTAGGCATTTGGACGGGCACATGTCACTCTAATTTCCCGGCAGGAAGAAGAATTAACCAAAGTCTCAGCCACCCACCGGGAACCAGTATAGGACATGATCCAAAATTTTGGACTTGCGTTCAGCTCACAAAAAACGAGTTGAGAAATGGAGCTCAGGGGCACAGCAATTCACAAACTGGCAGAGTGATAAAGGACAACTATCGTCCAAAAATCTGTTGAGGGAAGTCAACGAGGCTGACTTGAAAGTGAGGCAAAATAGCAGGAAACAGATTTCAAGAGGTACGTTGGAATCGCCTGTAAAGCACAGGAAGAGGGGCACAACTGGGACAATGGTGCACTTGGCCAAAAAGGACGTATGCGTTTTCTCCTGAATATATTCAGGAGAAAACGCATACGCCCTTTTTGGCCAAGCAAGCAAGCGGGCAATGCAAATCTGCACTACAAAGAAGTATCACTTCCCACCGGTCAAAAGGGACATCCACAAAAAGTGTAAAAACCAGAAAGGCAAGACAGGCCCTGGAGAACTGGGAGCCTTGTTATGCTGATGGGCGGGATGTAAACTGCCAACTGCCTAACTGGAGGAGTGCATTGTGTTCCCTAAAACAAGTAAACAACAGAGCTACAGAGCCAAGGCCACTTCCAGTCTAGGGAATATACCTTGGGAAAACTGAAAATCAATAAGAAAGAGCCACCTCCAAATTTAGGGCTGCACTGACTACAAGAACCTCAACTTGGGTACACCTTAAATATCCCAGGAAATATAAAAATGGTTCAAAACATTGTGGTACTTACGTACGATGGAATATCCCTCAGCCATGAAATCAATGTCATAAGACCAGTAGCAGCAAAGTGAGTGGATTCAGGTACGATGATTCTAAGTGAAATAAGTCACACAGAAAAAGAAACTTATCATAAGATATCACTTATGAAGATCCTGTAAACATGGCTACACGTGAACTGAGTTAGGAAAGAGAACAGAGTCTCACATTTAGAAAACACTCTTATGCCTGCATAAAGGGGATGGAGAGGTGGGGTGATGCATAAAACCAGAGTTTGATATAAGCACAGGGACCGTTCCAAAAACCAACTTTGGAATAGACAAGACCTACACCTTCCTCAGTGAAAGAGACTCAAAACCCCATATTTCCCGCAGAGGAATATATCTGACTAGTAAGAATCTTAAAACCTATGTATTGATATGACTCCATAAGGGAATCAAGTGTGTCTAGAGTGGCATAAACATGGCAGCGAGAATCAGCTCAAACCCACTATAAAAAGGAATTTCAAAAGCAAAACCAAAAAACAGGGAAATTCTTTACAATTCCTTCAGGGTGTCTGAGGAAACCTGGAAAGACCCTATCTACAATGACAGCTGGATGTGGCATAAGGCTGGACACTTGGGACTGAGAGGATTGGTGAGATTGGGTGAGCAAATGCAGACCCTTTCAAGCAATAATGCATGGCCCACATTCCATGGGTCCCAACTCTCCAGGTTCAAGGGAATATTACTACAGCTATAACATGTACAGGAAACCTAGAGAATGGACACACTGTGAATACGAAACGTTTCTAAAACTCAACGAATAGTCCCTCTCCTGGTGCTCCAGTTTGACTTTCCAACTGCCTTACTATCAATCTCCCAACTTGGAGAGACAGGCCCTTTAACCTCCTAGTTTGCACAGGTTCCCAATTTGGCAGAGGATGGAAGGGACGAGAGAGAACCCATGAGAGAGTAGCTGTTAGGCATTTGGACGGGCACATGTCACTCTAATTTCCCGGCAGGAAGAAGAATTAACCAAAGTCTCAGCCACCCACCGGGAACCAGTATAGGACATGATCCAAAATTTTGGACTTGCGTTCAGCTCACAAAAAACGAGTTGAGAAATGGAGCTCAGGGGCACAGCAATTCACAAACTGGCAGAGTGATAAAGGACAACTATCGTCCAAAAATCTGTTGAGGGAAGTCAACGAGGCGGACTTGAAAGCGAGGCAAAATAGCAGGAAACAGATTTCAAGAGGTACCTTGGAATCGCCTGTAAAGCACAGGAAGAGGGGCACAACTTGGACAATGGTGCACTTGGCCAAAAAGGGCGTATGCGTTTTCTCTTGAATATATTCAGGAGAAAACGCATACGCCCTTTTTGGCCAAGCAAGCAAGCGGGCAATGCAAATGTGCACTACAAAGGAGTATCACTTCCCACCGGTCAAAAGGGACATCCACAAAATGTGTAAAAACCAGAAAGGCAAGACAGGCCCTGGAGAACTGGGAGCCTTGTTATGCTGATGGGCGGGATGTAAACTGCCAACTGCCTCACTGGAGGAGTGCATTGTGTTCCCTAAAACAAGTAAACAACAGAGCTACAGAGCCAAGGCCACTTCCAGTCTAGGGAATATACCTTGGGAAAACTGAAAATCAATAAGAAAGAGCCACCTCCAAATTTAGGGCTGCACTGACTACAAGAACCTCAACTTGGGTACACCTTAAATATCCCAGGAAATATAAAAATGGTTCAAAACATTGTGGTACTTACATATGATGGAATATGCCTCAGCGATGAAATCAATGTCATAAGACCAGTAGCAGCAAAGTGAGTGGATTCAGGTACGATGATTCTAAGTGAAATAAGTCACACAGAAAAAGAAACTTATCATAAGATATCACTTATGAAGATCCTGTAAACATGGCTACACGTGAACTGAGTTAGGAAAGAGAACAGAGTCTCACATTTAGAAAACACTCTTATGCCTGCATAAAGGGGAAGGAGAGGTGGGGTGATGCATAAAACCAGAGTTTGATATGAGCACAGGGACCGTTCCAAAAACCAACTTTGGAATAGACAAGACCTACACCTTCCTCAGTGAAAGAGACTCAAAACCCCATATTTCCCACAGAGGAATATATCTGACAAGTAAGAATCTTAAAACCTATGTATTGATATGACTCCATAAGGGAATCAAGTGTGTCTAGAGTGGCATAAACATGGCAGCGAGAATCAGCTCAAACCCACTATAAAAAGGAATTTCAAAAGCAAAACCAAAAAACAGGGAAATTCTTTACAATTCCTTCAGGGTATCTGAGGAAACCTGGAAAGACCCTATCTACAATGACAGCTGGATGTGGCATAAGGCTGGACACTTGGGACTGAGAGGATTGGTGAGATTGGGTGAGCAAATGCAGACCCTTTCAAGCAATAATGCATGGCCCCCATTCCATGGGTCCCAACTCTCCAGTTCAAGGGAATATTACTACAGCTATAACATGTACAGGAAACCTAGAGAATGGACACACTGTGAATACGAAAGGTTTCTAAAACTCAACGAATAGTCCCTCTCCTGGTGCTCCAGTTTGACTTTCCAACTGCCTTACTATCAATCTCCCAACTTGGAGAGACAGGCCCTTTAACCTCCTGGTTTGCACAGGTTCCCAATTTGGCAGAGGATGGAAGGGACGAGGGAGAACCCATGAGAGAGTAGCTGTTAGGCATTTGGACGGGCACATGTCACTCTAATTTCCCGGCAGGAAGAAGAATTAACCAAAGTCTCAGCCACCCCCCGGGAACCAGTATAGGACATGATCCAAAATTTTGGACTTGCGTTCAGCTCACAAAAAACGAGTTGAGAAATGGAGCTCAGGGGCACAGCAATTCACAAACTGGCAGAGTGATAAAGGACAACTATCGTCCAAAAATCTGTTGAGGGAAGTCAACGAGGCGGACTTGAAAGCGAGGCAAAATAGCAGGAAACAGATTTCAAGAGGTACGTTGGAATCGCCTGTAAAGCACAGGAAGAGGGGCACAACTTGGACAATGGTGCACTTGGCCAAAAAGTGCGTATGCGTTTTCTCCTGAATATATTCAGGAGAAAACGCATATGCCCTTTTTGGCCAAGCAAGCAAGCGGGCAATGCAAATCTGCACTACAAAGAAGTATCACTTCCCACCGGTCAAAAGGGACATCCACAAAATGTGTAAAAACCAGAAAGGCAAGACAGGCCCTGGAGAACTGGGAGCCTTGTTATGCTGATGGGCGGGATGTAAATTGCCAACTGCCTCACTGGAGGAGTGCATTGTGTTCCCTAAAACAAGTAAACAACAGAGCTACAGAGCCAAGGCCACTTCCAGTCTAGGGAATATACCTTGGGAAAACTGAAAATCAATAAGAAAGAGCCACCTCCAAATTTAGGGCTGCACTGACTACAAGAACCTCAACTTGGGTACACCTTAAATATCCCAGGCAATATAAAAATGGTTCAAAACATTGTGGTACTTACGTACGATGGAATATCCCTCAGCCATGAAATCAATGTCATAAGACCAGTAGCAGCAAAGTGAGTGGATTCAGGTACGATGATTCTAAGTGAAATAAGTCACACAGAAAAAGAAACTTATCATAAGATATCACTTATGAAGATCCTGTAAACATGGCTACACGTGAACTGAGTTAGGAAAGAGAACAGAGTCTCACATTTAGAAAACACTCTTATGCCTGCATAAAGGGGAAGGAGAGGTGGGGTGATGAATAAAACCAGAGTTTGATATAAGCACAGGGACCGTTTCAAAAACCAACTTTGGAATAGACAAGACCTACACCTTCCTCAGTGAAAGAGACTCAAAACCCCATATTTCCCACAGAGGAATATATCTGACTAGTAAGAATCTTAAAACCTATGTATTGATATGTCTCCATAAGGGAATCAAGTGTGTCTAGAGTGGCATAAACATGGCAGCGAGAATCAGCTCAAACCCACTATAAAAAGGAATTTCAAAAGCAAAACCAAAAAACAGGGAAATTCTTTACAATTCCTTCAGGGTGTCTGAGGAAACCTGGAAAGACCCTATCTACAATGACAGCTGGATGTGGCATAAGGCTGGACACTTGGGACTGACAGGATTGGTGAGATTGGGTGAGCAAATGCAGACCCTTTCAAGCAATAATGCATGGCCCCCATTCCATGGGTCCCAACTCTCCAGGTTCAAGGGAATATTACTACAGCTATAACATGTACAGGAAACCTAGAGAATGGACACACTGTGAATACGAAAGGTTTCTAAAACTCAACGAATAGTCCCTCTCCTGGTGCTCCAGTTTGACTTTCCAACTGCCTTACTATCAATCTCCCAACTTGGAGAGACAGGCCCTTTAACCTCCTGGTTTGCACAGGTTCCCAATTTGGCAGAGGATGGAAGGGACGAGGGAGAACCCATGAGAGAGTAGCTGTTAGGCATTTGGACGGGCACATGTCACTCTAATTTCCCGGCAGGAAGAAGAATTAACCAAAGTCTCAGCCACCGACCGGGAACCAGTATAGGACATGATCCAAAATTTTGGACTTGCGTTCAGCTCACAAAAAACGAGTTGAGAAATGGAGCTCAGGGGCACAGCAATTCACAAACTGGCAGAGTGATAAAGGACAACTATCGTCCAAAAATCTGTTGAGGGAAGTCAACGAGGCGGACTTGAAAGCGAGGCAAAATAGCAGGAAACAGATTTCAAGAGGTACGTTGGAATCGCCTGTAAAGCACAGGAAGAGGGGCACAACTTGGACAATGGTGCACTTGGCCAAAAAGGGCGTATGCGTTTTCTCCTGAATATATTCAGGAGAAAACGCATACGCCCTTTTTGGCCAAGCAAGCAAGCGGGCAATGCAAATCTGCACTACAAAGAAGTATCACTTCCCACCGGTCAAAAGGGACATCCACAAAAAGTGTAAAAACCAGAAAGGCAAGACAGGCCCTGGAGAACTGGGAGCCTTGTTATGCTGATGGGCGGGATGTAAACTGCCAACTGCCTAACTGGAGGAGTGCATTGTGTTCCCTAAAACAAGTAAACAACAGAGCTACAGAGCCAAGGCCACTTCCAGTCTAGGGAATATACCTTGGGAAAACTGAAAATCAATAAGAAAGAGCCACCTCCAAATTTAGGGCTGCACTGACTACAAGAACCTCAACTTGGGTACACCTTAAATATCCCAGGAAATATAAAAATGGTTCAAAACATTGTGGTACTTACGTACGATGGAATATCCCTCAGCCATGAAACCAATGTCATAAGACCAGTAGCAGCAAAGTGAGTGGATTCAGGTACGATGATTCTAAGTGAAATAAGTCACACAGAAAAAGAAACTTATCATAAGATATCACTTATGAAGATCCTGTAAACATGGCTACACGTGAACTGAGTTAGGAAAGAGAACAGAGTCTCACATTTAGAAAACACTCTTATGCCTGCATAAAGGGGATGGAGAGGTGGGGTGATGCATAAAACCAGAGTTTGATATAAGCACAGGGACCGTTCCAAAAACCAACTTTGGAATAGACAAGACCTACACCTTCCTCAGTGAAAGAGACTCAAAACACCATATTTCCCGCAGAGGAATATATCTGACTAGTAAGAATCTTAAAACCTATGTATTGATATGACTCCATAAGGGAATCAAGTGTGTCTAGAGTGGCATAAACATGGCAGCGAGAATCAGCTCAAACCCACTATAAAAAGGAATTTCAAAAGCAAAACCAAAAAACAGGGAAATTCTTTACAATTCCTTCAGGGTGTCTGAGGAAACCTGGAAAGACCCTATCTACAATGACAGCTGGATGTGGCATAAGGCTGGACACTTGGGACTGAGAGGATTGGTGAGATTGGGTGAGCAAATGCAGACCCTTTCAAGCAATAATGCATGGCCCCCATTCCATGGGTCCCAACTCTCCAGGTTCAAGGGAATATTACTACAGCTATAACATGTACAGGAAACCTAGAGAATGGACACACTGTGAATACGAAAGGTTTCTAAAACTCAACGAATAGTCCCTCTCCTGGTGCTCCAGTTTGACTTTCCAACTGCCTTACTATCAATCTCCCAACTTGGAGAGACAGGCCCTTTAACCTCCTGGTTTGCACAGGTTCCCAATTTGCCAGAGGATGGAAGGGACGAGGGAGAACCCATGAGAGAGTAGTTGTTAGGCATTTGGACGGGAACATGTCACTCTAATTTCATGGCAGGAAGAAGAATTAACCAAAGTCTCAGCCACCCACCGGGAACCATTATAGGACATGATCCAAAATTTTGGACTTGCGTTCAGCTCACAAAAAACGAGTTGAGAAATGGAGCTCAGGGGCACAGCAATTCACAAACTGGCACAGTGATAAAGGACAACTATCGTCCAAAAATCTGTTGAGGGAAGTCAACGAGGCGGACTTGAAAGCGAGGCAAAATAGCAGGAAACAGATTTCAAGAGGTACCTTGGAATCGCCTGTAATGCACAGGAAGAGGGGCACAACTTGGACAATGGTGCACTTGGCCAAAAAGGGCGTATGCGTTTTCTCCTGAATATATTCAGGAGAAAACGCATACGCCCTTTTTGGCCAAGCAAGCAAGCGGGCAATGCAAATCTGCACTACAAAGAAGTATCACTTCCCACCGGTCAAAAGGGACATCCACAAAATGTGTAAAAACCAGAAAGGCAAGACAGGCCCTGGAGAACTGGGAGCCTTGTTATGCTGATGGGCGGGATGTAAATTGCCAACTGCCTCACTCGAGGAGTGCATTGTGTTCCCTAAAACAAGTAAACAACAGAGCTACAGAGCCAAGGCCACTTCCAGTCTAGGGAATATACCTTGGGAAAACTGAAAATCAATAAGAAAGAGCCACCTCCAAATTTAGGGCTGCACTGACTACAAGAACCTCAACTTGGGTACACCTTAAATATCCCAGGCAATATAAAAATGGTTCAAAACATTGTGGTACTTACGTACGATGGAATATCCCTCAGCCATGAAATCAATGTCATAAGACCAGTAGCAGCAAAGTGAGTGGATTCAGGTACGATGATTCTAAGTGAAATAAGTCACACAGAAAAAGAAACTTATCATAAGATATCACTTATGAAGATCCTGTAAACATGGCTACACGTGAATTGAGTTAGGAAAGAGAACAGAGTCTCACATTTAGAAAACACTCTTATGCCTGCATAAAGGGGAAGGAGAGGTGGGGTGATGCATAAAACCAGAGTTTGATATAAGCACAGGGACCGTTTCAAAAACCAACTTTGGAATTGACAAGACCTACACCTTCCTCAGTGAAAGAGACTCAAAACCCCATATTTCCCACAGAGGAATATATCTGACTAGTAAGAATCTTAAAACCTATGTATTGATATGTCTCCATAAGGGAATCAAGTGTGTCTAGAGTGGCATAAACATGGCAGCGAGAATCAGCTCAAACCCACTATAAAAAGGAATTTCAAAAGCAAAACCAAAAAACAGGGAAATTCTTTACAATTCCTTCAGGGTGTCTGAGGAAACCTGGAAAGACCCTATCTACAATGACAGCTGGATGTGGCATAAGGCTGGACACTTGGGACTGAGAGGATTGGTGAGATTGGGTGAGCAAATGCAGACCCTTTCAAGCAATAATGCATGGCCCCCATTCCATGGGTCCCAACTCTCCAGGTTCAAGGGAATATTACTACAGCTATAACATGTACAGGAAACCTAGAGAATGGACACACTGTGAATACGAAAGGTTTCTAAAACTCAACGAATAGTCCCTCTCCTGGTGCTCCAGTTTGACTTTCCAACTGCCTTACTATCAATCTCCCAACTTGGAGAGACAGGCCCTTTAACCTCCTGGTTTGCACAGGTTCCCAATTTGCCAGAGGATGGAAGGGACGAGGGAGAACCCATGAGAGAGTAGCTGTTAGGCATTTGGACGGGCACATGTCACTCTAATTTCCCGGCAGGAAGAAGAATTAACCAAAGTCTCAGCCACCCACCGGGAACCAGTATAGGACATGATCCAAAATTTTGGACTTGCGTTCAGCTCACAAAAAACGAGTTGAGAAATGGAGCTCAGGGGCACAGCAATTCACAAACTGGCAGAGTGATAAAGGACAACTATCGTCCAAAAATCTGTTGAGGGAAGTCAACGAGGCGGACTTGAAAGCGAGGCAAAATAGCAGGAAACAGATTTCAAGAGGTACGTTGGAATCGCCTGTAAAGCACAGGAAGAGGGGCACAACTTGGACAATGGTGCACTTGGCCAAAAAGGGCGTATGCGTTTTCTCCTGAATATATTCAGGAGAAAACGCATACGCCCTTTTTGGCCAAGCAAGCAAGCGGGCAATGCAAATCTGCACAACAAAGAAGTATCACTTCCCACCGGTCAAAAGGGACATCCACAAAAAGTGTAAAAACCAGAAAGGCAAGACAGGCCCTGGAGAACTGGGAGCCTTGTTATGCTGATGGGCGGGATGTAAACTGCCAACTGCCTAACTGGAGGAGTGCATTGTGTTCCCTAAAACAAGTAAACAACAGAGCTACAGAGCCAAGGCCACTTCCAGTCTAGGGAATATACCTTGGGAAAACTGAAAATCAATAAGAAAGAGCCACCTCCAAATTTAGGGCTGCACTGACTACAAGAACCTCAACTTGGGTACACCTTAAATATCCCAGGAAATATAAAAATGGTTCAAAACATTGTGGTACTTACGTACGATGGAATATCCCTCAGCCATGAAATCAATGTCATAAGACCAGTAGCAGCAAAGTGAGTGGATTCAGGTACGATGATTCTAAGTGAAATAAGTCACACAGAAAAAGAAACTTATCATAAGATATCACTTATGAAGATCCTGTAAACATGGCTACACGTGAACTGAGTTAGGAAAGAGAACAGAGTCTCACATTTAGAAAACACTCTTATGCCTGCATAAAGGGGATGGAGAGGTGGGGTGATGCATAAAACCAGAGTTTGATATAAGCACAGGGACCGTTCCAAAAACCAACTTTGGAATAGACAAGACCTACACCTTCCTCAGTGAAAGAGACTCAAAACCCCATATTTCCCGCAGAGGAATATATCTGACTAGTAAGAATCTTAAAACCTATGTATTGATATGACTCCATAAGGGAATCAAGTGTGTCTAGAGTGGCATAAACATGGCAGCGAGAATCAGCTCAAACCCACTATAAAAAGGAATTTCAAAAGCAAAACCAAAAAACAGGGAAATTCTTTACAATTCCTTCAGGGTGTCTGAGGAAACCTGGAAAGACCCTATCTACAATGACAGCTGGATGTGGCATAAGGCTGGACACTTGGGACTGAGAGGATTGGTGAGATTGGGTGAGCAAATGCAGACCCTTTCAAGCAATAATGCATGGCCCCCATTCCATGGGTCCCAACTCTCCAGGTTCAAGGGAATATTACTACAGCTATAACATGTACAGGAAACCTAGAGAATGGACACACTGTGAATACGAAAGGTTTCTAAAACTCAACGAATAGTCCCTCTCCTGGTGCTCCAGTTTGACTTTCCAACTGCCTTACTATCAATCTCCCAACTTGGAGAGACAGGCCCTTTAACCTCCTGGTTTGCACAGGTTCCCAATTTGCCAGAGGATGGAAGGGACGAGGGAGAACCCATGAGAGAGTAGTTGTTAGGCATTTGGACGGGCACATGTCACTCTAATTTCATGGCAGGAAGAAGAATTAACCAAAGTCTCAGCCACCCACCGGGAACCATTATAGGACATGATCCAAAATTTTGGACTTGCGTTCAGCTCACAAAAAACGAGTTGAGAAATGGAGCTCAGGGGCACAGCAATTCACAAACTGGCACAGTGATAAAGGACAACTATCGTCCAAAAATCTGTTGAGGGAAGTCAACGAGGCGGACTTGAAAGCGAGGCAAAATAGCAGGAAACAGATTTCAAGAGGTACCTTGGAATCGCCTGTAATGCACAGGAAGAGGGGCACAACTTGGACAATGGTGCACTTGGCCAAAAAGGGCGTATGCGTTTTCTCCTGAATATATTCAGGAGAAAACGCATACGCCCTTTTTGGCCAAGCAAGCAAGCGGGCAATGCAAATCTGCACTACAAAGAAGTATCACTTCCCACCGGTCAAAAGGGACATCCACAAAAAGTGTAAAAACCAGAAAGGCAAGACAGGCCCTGGAGAACTGGGAGCCTTGTTATGCTGATGGGCGGGATGTAAACTGCCAACTGCCTAACTGGAGGAGTGCATTGTGTTCCCTAAAACAAGTAAACAACAGAGCTACAGAGCCAAGGCCACTTCCAGTCTAGGGAATATACCTTGGGAAAACTGAAAATCAATAAGAAAGAGCCACCTCCAAATTTAGGGCTGCACTGACTACAAGAACCTCAACTTGGGTACACCTTAAATATCCCAGGAAATATAAAAATGGTTCAAAACATTGTGGTACTTACGTACGATGGAATATCCCTCAGCCATGAAATCAATGTCATAAGACCAGTAGCAGCAAAGTGAGTGGATTCAGGTACGATGATTCTAAGTGAAATAAGTCACACAGAAAAAGAAACTTATCATAAGATATCACTTATGAAGATCCTGTAAACATGGCTACACGTGAACTGAGTTAGGAAAGAGAACAGAGTCTCACATTTAGAAAACACTCTTATGCCTGCATAAAGGGGATGGAGAGGTGGGGTGATGCATAAAACCAGAGTTTGATATAAGCACAGGGACCGTTCCAAAAACCAACTTTGGAATAGACAAGACCTACACCTTCCTCAGTGAAAGAGACTCAAAACCCCATATTTCCCGCAGAGGAATATATCTGACTAGTAAGAATCTTAAAACCTATGTATTGATATGACTCCATAAGGGAATCAAGTGTGTCTAGAGTGGCATAAACATGGCAGCGAGAATCAGCTCAAACCCACTATAAAAAGGAATTTCAAAAGCAAAACCAAAAAACAGGGAAATTCTTTACAATTCCTTCAGGGTGTCTGAGGAAACCTGGAAAGACCCTATCTACAATGACAGCTGGATGTGGCATAAGGCTGGACACTTGGGACTGAGAGGATTGGTGAGATTGGGTGAGCAAATGCAGACCCTTTCAAGCAATAATGCATGGCCCCCATTCCATGGGTCCCAACTCTCCAGGTTCAAGGGAATATTACTACAGCTATAACATGTACAGGAAACCTAGAGAATGGACACACTGTGAATACGAAAGGTTTCTAAAACTCAACGAATAGTCCCTCTCCTGGTGCTCCAGTTTGACTTTCCAACTGCCTTACTATCAATCTCCCAACTTGGAGAGACAGGCCCTTTAACCTCCTGGTTTGCACAGGTTCCCAATTTGCCAGAGGATGGAAGGGACGAGGGAGAACCCATGAGAGAGTAGTTGTTAGGCATTTGGACGGGCACATGTCACTCTAATTTCATGGCAGGAAGAAGAATTAACCAAAGTCTCAGCCACCCACCGGGAACCATTATAGGACATGATCCAAAATTTTGGACTTGCGTTCAGCTCACAAAAAACGAGTTGAGAAATGGAGCTCAGGGGCACAGCAATTCACAAACTGGCACAGTGATAAAGGACAACTATCGTCCAAAAATCTGTTGAGGGAAGTCAACGAGGCGGACTTGAAAGCGAGGCAAAATAGCAGGAAACAGATTTCAAGAGGTACCTTGGAATCGCCTGTAATGCACAGGAAGAGGGGCACAACTTGGACAATGGTGCACTTGGCCAAAAAGGGCGTATGCGTTTTCTCCTGAATATATTCAGGAGAAAACGCATACGCCCTTTTTGGCCAAGCAAGCAAGCGGGCAATGCAAATCTGCACTACAAAGAAGTATCACTTCCCACCGGTCAAAAGGGACATCCACAAAATGTGTAAAAACCAGAAAGGCAAGACAGGCCCTGGAGAACTGGGAGCCTTGTTATGCTGATGGGCGGGATGTAAATTGCCAACTGCCTCACTGGAGGAGTGCATTGTGTTCCCTAAAACAAGTAAACAACAGAGCTACAGAGCCAAGGCCACTTCCAGTCTAGGGAATATACCTTGGGAAAACTGAAAATCAATAAGAAAGAGCCACCTCCAAATTTAGGGCTGCACTGACTACAAGAACCTCAACTTGGGTACACCTTAAATATCCCAGGCAATATAAAAATGGTTCAAAACATTGTGGTACTTACGTACGATGGAATATCCCTCAGCCATGAAATCAATGTCATAAGACCAGTAGCAGCAAAGTGAGTGGATTCAGGTACGATGATTCTAAGTGAAATAAGTCACACAGAAAAAGAAACTTATCATAAGATATCACTTATGAAGATCCTGTAAACATGGCTACACGTGAATTGAGTTAGGAAAGAGAACAGAGTCTCACATTTAGAAAACACTCTTATGCCTGCATAAAGGGGAAGGAGAGGTGGGGTGATGCATAAAACCAGAGTTTGATATAAGCACAGGGACCGTTTCAAAAACCAACTTTGGAATTGACAAGACCTACACCTTCCTCAGTGAAAGAGACTCAAAACACCATATTTCCCACAGAGGAATATATCTGACTAGTAAGAATCTTAAAACCTATGTATTGATATGTCTCCATAAGGGAATCAAGTGTGTCTAGAGTGGCATAAACATGGCAGCGAGAATCAGCTCAAACCCACTATAAAAAGGAATTTCAAAAGCAAAACCAAAAAACAGGGAAATTCTTTACAATTCCTTCAGGGTGTCTGAGGAAACCTGGAAAGACCCTATCTACAATGACAGCTGGATGTGGCATAAGGCTGGACACTTGGGACTGAGAGGATTGGTGAGATTGGGTGAGCAAATGCAGACCCTTTCAAGCAATAATGCATGGCCCCCATTCCATGGGTCCCAACTCTCCAGGTTCAAGGGAATATTACTACAGCTATAACATGTACAGGAAACCTAGAGAATGGACACACTGTGAATACGAAAGGTTTCTAAAACTCAACGAATAGTCCCTCTCCTGGTGCTCCAGTTTGACTTTCCAACTGCCTTACTATCAATCTCCCAACTTGGAGAGACAGGCCCTTTAACCTCCTGGTTTGCACAGGTTCCCAATTTGGCAGAGGATGGAAGGGAAGAGGGAGAACCCATGAGAGAGTAGCTGTTAGGCATTTGGACGGGCACATGTCACTCTAATTTCCCGGCAGGAAGAAGAATTAACCAAAGTCTCAGCCACCCACCGGGAACCAGTATAGGACATGATCCAAAATTTTGGACTTGCGTTCAGCTCACAAAAAACGAGTTGAGAAATGGAGCTCAGGGGCACAGCAATTCACAAACTGGCAGAGTGATAAAGGACAACTATCGTCCAAAAATCTGTTGAGGGAAGTCAACGAGGCGGACTTGAAAGCGAGGCAAAATAGCAGGAAACAGATTTCAAGAGGTACGTTGGAATCGCCTGTAAAGCACAGGAAGAGGGGCACAACTTGGACAATGGTGCACTTGGCCAAAAAGGGCGTATGCGTTTTCTCCTGAATATATTCAGGAGAAAACGCATACGCCCTTTTTGGCCAAGCAAGCAAGCGGGCAATGCAAATCTGCACTACAAAGAAGTATCACTTCCCACCGGTCAAAAGGGACATCCACAAAAAGTGTAAAAACCAGAAAGGCAAGACAGGCCCTGGAGAACTGGGAGCCTTGTTATGCTGATGGGCGGGATGTAAACTGCCAACTGCCTAACTGGAGGAGTGCATTGTGTTCCCTAAAACAAGTAAACAACAGAGCTACAGAGCCAAGGCCACTTCCAGTCTAGGGAATATACCTTGGGAAAACTGAAAATCAATAAGAAAGAGCCACCTCCAAATTTAGGGCTGCACTGACTACAAGAACCTCAACTTGGGTACACCTTAAATATCCCAGGAAATATAAAAATGGTTCAAAACATTGTGGTACTTACGTACGATGGAATATCCCTCAGCCATGAAACCAATGTCATAAGACCAGTAGCAGCAAAGTGAGTGGATTCAGGTACGATGATTCTAAGTGAAATAAGTCACACAGAAAAAGAAACTTATCATAAGATATCACTTATGAAGATCCTGTAAACATGGCTACACGTGAACTGAGTTAGGAAAGAGAACAGAGTCTCACATTTAGAAAACACTCTTATGCCTGCATAAAGGGGATGGAGAGGTGGGGTGATGCATAAAACCAGAGTTTGATATAAGCACAGGGACCGTTCCAAAAACCAACTTTGGAATAGACAAGACCTACACCTTCCTCAGTGAAAGAGACTCAAAACCCCATATTTCCCGCAGAGGAATATATCTGACTAGTAAGAATCTTAAAACCTATGTATTGATATGACTCCATAAGGGAATCAAGTGTGTCTAGAGTGGCATAAACATGGCAGCGAGAATCAGCTCAAACCCACTATAAAAAGGAATTTCAAAAGCAAAACCAAAAAACAGGGAAATTCTTTACAATTCCTTCAGGGTGTCTGAGGAAACCTGGAAAGACCCTATCTACAATGACAGCTGGATGTGGCATAAGGCTGGACACTTGGGACTGAGAGGATTGGTGAGATTGGGTGAGCAAATGCAGACCCTTTCAAGCAATAATGCATGGCCCCCATTCCATGGGTCCCAACTCTCCAGGTTCAAGGGAATATTACTACAGCTATAACATGTACAGGAAACCTAGAGAATGGACACACTGTGAATACGAAAGGTTTCTAAAACTCAACGAATAGTCCCTCTCCTGGTGCTCCAGTTTGACTTTCCAACTGCCTTACTATCAATCTCCCAACTTGGAGAGACAGGCCCTTTAACCTCCTGGTTTGCACAGGTTCCCAATTTGCCAGAGGATGGAAGGGACGAGGGAGAACCCATGAGAGAGTAGTTGTTAGGCATTTGGACGGGCACATGTCACTCTAATTTCATGGCAGGAAGAAAAATTAACCAAAGTCTCAGCCACCCACCGGGAACCATTATAGGACATGATCCAAAATTTTGGACTTGCGTTCAGCTCACAAAAAACGAGTTGAGAAATGGAGCTCAGGGGCACAGCAATTCACAAACTGGCACAGTGATAAAGGACAACTATCGTCCAAAAATCTGTTGAGGGAAGTCAACGAGGCGGACTTGAAAGCGAGGCAAAATAGCAGGAAACAGATTTCAAGAGGTACCTTGGAATCGCCTGTAATGCACAGGAAGAGGGGCACAACTTGGACAATGGTGCACTTGGCCAAAAAGGGCGTATGCGTTTTCTCCTGAATATATTCAGGAGAAAACGCATACGCCCTTTTTGGCCAAGCAAGCAAGCGGGCAATGCAAATCTGCACTACAAAGAAGTATCACTTCCCACCGGTCAAAAGGGACATCCACAAAATGTGTAAAAACCAGAAAGGCAAGACAGGCCCTGGAGAACTGGGAGCCTTGTTATGCTGATGGGCGGGATGTAAATTGCCAACTGCCTCACTGGAGGAGTGCATTGTGTTCCCTAAAACAAGTAAACAACAGAGCTACAGAGCCAAGGCCACTTCCAGTCTAGGGAATATACCTTGGGAAAACTGAAAATCAATAAGAAAGAGCCACCTCCAAATTTAGGGCTGCACTGACTACAAGAACCTCAACTTGGGTACACCTTAAATATCCCAGGCAATATAAAAATGGTTCAAAACATTGTGGTACTTACGTACGATGGAATATCCCTCAGCCATGACATCAATGTCATAAGACCAGTAGCAGCAAAGTGAGTGGATTCAGGTACGATGATTCTAAGTGAAATAAGTCACACAGAAAAAGAAACTTATCATAAGATATCACTTATGAAGATCCTGTAAACATGGCTACACGTGAATTGAGTTAGGAAAGAGAACAGAGTCTCACATTTAGAAAACACTCTTATGCCTGCATAAAGGGGAAGGAGAGGTGGGGTGATGCATAAAACCAGAGTTTGATATAAGCACAGGGACCGTTTCAAAAACCAACTTTGGAATTGACAAGACCTACACCTTCCTCAGTGAAAGAGACTCAAAACCCCATATTTCCCACAGAGGAATATATCTGACTAGTAAGAATCTTAAAACCTATGTATTGATATGTCTCCATAAGGGAATCAAGTGTGTCTAGAGTGGCATAAACATGGCAGCGAGAATCAGCTCAAACCCACTATAAAAAGGAATTTCAAAAGCAAAACCAAAAAACAGGGAAATTCTTTACAATTCCTTCAGGGTGTCTGAGGAAACCTGGAAAGACCCTATCTACAATGACAGCTGGATGTGTCATAAGGCTGGACACTTGGGACTGAGAGGATTGGTGAGATTGGGTGAGCAAATGCAGACCCTTTCAAGCAATAATGCATGGCCCCCATTCCATGGGTCCCAACTCTCCAGGTTCAAGGGAATATTACTACAGCTATAACATGTACAGGAAACCTAGAGAATGGACACACTGTGAATACGAAAGGTTTCTAAAACTCAACGAATAGTCCCTCTCCTGGTGCTCCAGTTTGACTTTCCAACTGCCTTACTATCAATCTCCCAACTTGGAGAGACAGGCCCTTTAACCTCCTGGTTTGCACAGGTTCCCAATTTGGCAGAGGATGGAAGGGACGAGGGAGAACCCATGACAGAGTAGCTGTTAGGCATTTGGACGGGCACATGTCACTCTAATTTCCCGGCAGGAAGAAGAATTAACCAAAGTCTCAGCCACCCACCGGGAACCAGTATAGGACATGATCCAAAATTTTGGACTTGCGTTCAGCTCACAAAAAACGAGTTGAGAAATGGAGCTCAGGGGCACAGCAATTCACAAACTGGCAGAGTGATAAAGGACAACTATCGTCCAAAAATCTGTTGAGGGAAGTCAACGAGGCGGACTTGAAAGCGAGGCAAAATAGCAGGAAACAGATTTCAAGAGGTACGTTGGAATCGCCTGTAAAGCACAGGAAGAGGGGCACAACTTGGACAATGGTGCACTTGGCCAAAAAGGGCGTATGCGTTTTCTCCTGAATATATTCAGGAGAAAACGCATACGCCCTTTTTGGCCAAGCAAGCAAGCGGGCAATGCAAATCTGCACTACAAAGAAGTATCACTTCCCACCGGTCAAAAGGGACATCCACAAAAAGTGTAAAAACCAGAAAGGCAAGACAGGCCCTGGAGAACTGGGAGCCTTGTTATGCTGATGGGCGGGATGTAAATTGCCAACTGCCTCACTGGAGGAGTGCATTGTGTTCCCTAAAACAAGTAAACAACAGAGCTACAGAGCCAAGGCCACTTCCAGTCTAGGGAATATACCTTGGGAAAACTGAAAATCAATAAGAAAGAGCCACCTCCAAATTTAGGGCTGCACTGACTACAAGAACCTCAACTTGGGTACACCTTAAATATCCCAGGAAATATAAAAATGGTTCAAAACATTGTGGTACTTACGTACGATGGAATATCCCTCAGCCATGAAATCAATGTCATAAGACCAGTAGCAGCAAAGTGAGTGGATTCAGGTACGATGATTCTAAGTGAAATAAGTCACACAGAAAAAGAAACTTATCATAAGATATCACTTATGAAGATCCTGTAAACATGGCTACACGTGAACTGAGTTAGGAAAGAGAACAGAGTCTCACATTTAGAAAACACTCTTATGCCTGCATAAAGGGGATGGAGAGGTGGGGTGATGCATAAAACCAGAGTTTGATATAAGCACAGGGACCGTTCCAAAAACCAACTTTGGAATAGACAAGACCTACACCTTCCTCAGTGAAAGAGACTCAAAACCCCATATTTCCCGCAGAGGAATATATCTGACTAGTAAGAATCTTAAAACCTATGTATTGATATGACTCCATAAGGGAATCAAGTGTGTCTAGAGTGGCATAAACATGGCAGCGAGAATCAGCTCAAACCCACTATAAAAAGGAATTTCAAAAGCAAAACCAAAAAACAGGGAAATTCTTTACAATTCCTTCAGGGTGTCTGAGGAAACCTGGAAAGACCCTATCTACAATGACAGCTGGATGTGGCATAAGGCTGGACACTTGGGACTGAGAGGATTGGTGAGATTGGGTGAGCAAATGCAGACCCTTTCAAGCAATAATGCATGGCCCCCATTCCATGGGTCCCAACTCTCCAGGTTCAAGGGAATATTACTACAGCTATAACATGTACAGGAAACCTAGAGAATGGACACACTGTGAATACGAAAGGTTTCTAAAACTCAACGAATAGTCCCTCTCCTGGTGCTCCAGTTTGACTTTCCAACTGCCTTACTATCAATCTCCCAACTTGGAGAGACAGGCCCTTTAACCTCCTGGTTTGCACAGGTTCCCAATTTGCCAGAGGATGGAAGGGACGAGGGAGAACCCATGAGAGAGTAGTTGTTAGGCATTTGGACGGGCACATGTCACTCTAATTTCATGGCAGGAAGAAGAATTAACCAAAGTCTCAGCCACCCACCGGGAACCATTATAGGACATGATCCAAAATTTTGGACTTGCGTTCAGCTCACAAAAAACGAGTTGAGAAATGGAGCTCAGGGGCACAGCAATTCACAAACTGGCACAGTGATAAAGGACAACTATCGTCCAAAAATCTGTTGAGGGAAGTCAACGAGGCGGACTTGAAAGCGAGGCAAAATAGCAGGAAACAGATTTCAAGAGGTACCTTGGAATCGCCTGTAATGCACAGGAAGAGGGGCACAACTTGGACAATGGTGCACTTGGCCAAAAAGGGCGTATGCGTTTTCTCCTGAATATATTCAGGAGAAAACGCATACGCCCTTTTTGGCCAAGCAAGCAAGCGGGCAATGCAAATCTGCACTACAAAGAAGTATCACTTCCCACCGGTCAAAAGGGACATCCACAAAATGTGTAAAAACCAGAAAGGCAAGACAGGCCCTGGAGAACTGGGAGCCTTGTTATGCTGATGGGCGGGATGTAAATTGCCAACTGCCTCACTGGAGGAGTGCATTGTGTTCCCTAAAACAAGTAAACAACAGAGCTACAGAGCCAAGGCCACTTCCAGTCTAGGGAATATACCTTGGGAAAACTGAAAATCAATAAGAAAGAGCCACCTCCAAATTTAGGGCTGCACTGACTACAAGAACCTCAACTTGGGTACACCTTAAATATCCCAGGCAATATAAAAATGGTTCAAAACATTGTGGTACTTACGTACGATGGAATATCCCTCAGCCATGAAATCAATGTCATAAGACCAGTAGCAGCAAAGTGAGTGGATTCAGGTACGATGATTCTAAGTGAAATAAGTCACACAGAAAAAGAAACTTATCATAAGATATCACTTATGAAGATCCTGTAAACATGGCTACACGTGAACTGAGTTAGGAAAGAGAACAGAGTCTCACATTTAGAAAACACTCTTATGCCTGCATAAAGGGGATGGAGAGGTGGGGTGATGCATAAAACCAGAGTTTGATATAAGCACAGGGACCGTTCCAAAAACCAACTTTGGAATAGACAAGACCTACACCTTCCTCAGTGAAAGAGACTCAAAACCCCATATTTCCCGCAGAGGAATATATCTGACTAGTAAGAATCTTAAAACCTATGTATTGATATGACTCCATAAGGGAATCAAGTGTGTCTAGAGTGGCATAAACATGGCAGCGAGAATCAGCTCAAACCCACTATAAAAAGGAATTTCAAAAGCAAAACCAAAAAACAGGGAAATTCTTTACAATTCCTTCAGGGTGTCTGAGGAAACCTGGAAAGACCCTATCTACAATGACAGCTGGATGTGGCATAATGCTGGACACTTGGGACTGAGAGGATTGGTGAGATTGGGTGAGCAAATGCAGACCCTTTCGAGCAATAATGCATGGCCCCCATTCCATGGGTCCCAACTCTCCAGGTTCAAGGATATATTACTACAGCTATAACATGTACAGGAAACCTAGAGAATGGACACACTGTGAATACGAAAGGTTTCTAAAACTCAACGAATAGTCCCTCTCCTGGTGCTCCAGTTTGACTTTCCAACTGCCTTACTATCAATCTCCCAACTTGGAGAGACAGGCTCTTTAACCTCCTGGTTTGCACAGGTTCCCAATTTGCCAGAGGATGGAAGGGACGAGGGAGAACCCATGAGAGAGTAGCTGTTAGGCATTTGGACGGGCACATGTCACTCTAATTTCCCGGCAGGAAGAAGAATTAACCAAAGTCTCAGCCACCCACCGGGAACCAGTATAGGACATGATCCAAAATTTTGGACTTGCGTTCAGCTCACAAAAAACGAGTTGAGAAATGGAGCTCAGGGGCACAGCAACTCACAAACTGGCAGAGTGATAAAGGACAACTATCGTCCAAAAATCTGTTGAGGGATGTCAACGAGGCGGACTTGAAAGCGAGGCAAAATAGCAGGAAACAGATTTCAAGAGGTACCTTGGAATCGCCTGTAAAGCACAGGAAGAGGGGCACAACTTGGACAATGGTGCACTTGGCCAAAAAGGGCGTATGCGTTTTCTCCTGAATATATTCAGGAGAAAACGCATATGCCCTTTTTGGCCAAGCAAGCAAGCGGGCAATGCAAATCTGCACTACAAAGAAGTATCATTTTCCACCGGTCAAAAGGGACATCCACAAAATGTGTAAAAACCAGAAAGGCAAGACAGGCCCTGAGGAACTGGGAGCCTTGTTATGCTGATGGGTGGGATGTAAATTGCCAACTGCCTCACTGGAGGAGTGCATTGTGTTCCCTAAAACAAGTAAACAACAGAGCTACAGAGCCAAGGCCACTTCCAGTCTAGGGAATATACCTTGGGAAAACTGAAAATCAATAAGAAAGAGGCACCTCCAAATTTAGGGCTGCACTGTCTACAAGAACCTCAACTTGGGTACACCTTAAATATCCCAGGAAATATAAAAATGGTTCAAAACATTGTGGTACTTACGTACGATGGAATATCCCTCAGCCATGAAATCAATGTCATAAGACCAGTAGCAACAAAGTGAGTGGATTCAGGTACGATGATTCTAAGTGAAATAAGTCACACAGAAAAAGAAACTTATCATAAGATATCACTTATGAAGATCCTGTAAACATGGCTACACGTGAACTGAGTTAGGAAAGAGAACAGAGTCTCACATTTAGAAAACACTCTTATGCCTGCATAAAGGGGAAGGAGAGGTGGGGTGATGCATAAAACCAGAGTTTGATATAAGCACACGGACCGTTTCAAAAACCAACTTTGGAATTGACAAGACCGACACCTTCCTCAGTGAAAGAGACTCAAAACCCCATATTTCCCACAGAGGAATATATCTGACTAGTAAGAATCTTAAAACCTATGTATTGATATGTCTCCATAAGGGAATCAAGTGTCTCTAGAGTGGCATAAACATGGCAGCGAGAATCAGCTCAAACCCACTATAAAAAGGAATTTCAAAAGCAAAACCAAAAAACAGGGAAATTCTTTACAATTCCTTCAGGGTGTCTGAGGAAACCTGGAAAGACCCTATCTACAATGACAGCTGGATGTGGCATAAGGCTGGACACTTGGGACTGAGAGGATTGGTGAGATTGGGTGAGCAAATGCAGACCCTTTCAAGCAATAATGCATGGCCCCCATTCCATGGGTCCCAACTCTCCAGGTTCAAGGGAATATTACTACAGCTATAACATGTACAGGAAACCTAGAGAATGGACACACTGTGAATACGAAAGGTTTCTAAAACTCAACGAATAGTCCCTCTCCTGGTGCTCCAGTTTGACTTTCCAACTGCCTTACTATCAATCTCCCAACTTGGAGAGACAGGCCCTTTAACCTCCTGGTTTGCACAGGTTCCCAATTTGGCAGAGGATGGAAGGGACGAGGGAGAACCCATGAGAGAGTAGCTGTTAGGCATTTGGACGGGCACATGTCACTCTAATTTCCCGGCAGGAAGAAGAATTAACCAAAGTCTCAGCCACCCACCGGGAACCAGTATAGGACATGATCCAAAATTTTGGACTTGCGTTCAGCTCACAAAAAACGAGTTGAGAAATGGAGCTCAGGGGCACAGCAATTCACAAACTGGCAGAGTGATAAAGGACAACTATCGTCCAAAAATCTGTTGAGGGAAGTCAACGAGGCGGACTTGAAAGCGAGGCAAAATAGCAGGAAACAGATTTCAAGAGGTACCTTGGAATCGCCTGTAAAGCACAGGAAGAGGGGCACAACTTGGACAATGGTGCACTTGGCCAAAAAGGGCGTATGCGTTTTCTCTTGAATATATTCAGGAGAAAACGCATACGCCCTTTTTGGCCAAGCAAGCAAGCGGGCAATGCAAATCTGCACTACAAAGGAGTATCACTTCCCACCGGTCAAAAGGGACATCCACAAAATGTGTAAAAACCAGAAAGGCAAGACAGGCCCTGGAGAACTGGGAGCCTTGTTATGCTGATGGGCGGGATGTAAACTGCCAACTGCCTCACTGGAGGAGTGCATTGTGTTCCCTAAAACAAGTAAACAACAGAGCTACAGAGCCAAGGCCACTTCCAGTCTAGGGAATATACCTTGGGAAAACTGAAAATCAATAAGAAAGAGCCACCTCCAAATTTAGGGCTGCACTGACTACAAGAACCTCAACTTGGGTACACCTTAAATATCCCAGGAAATATAAAAATGGTTCAAAACATTGTGGTACTTACGTATGATGGAATATGCCTCAGCGATGAAATCAATGTCATAAGACCAGTAGCAGCAAAGTGAGTGGATTCAGGTACGATGATTCTAAGTGAAATAAGTCACACAGAAAAAGAAACTTATCATAAGATATCACTTATGAATATCCTGTAAACATGGCTACACGTGAACTGAGTTAGGAAAGAGAACAGAGTCTCACATTTAGAAAACACTCTTATGCCTGCATAAAGGGGAAGGAGAGGTGGGGTAATGCATAAAACCAGAGTTTGATATGAGCACAGGGACCGTTCCAAAAACCAACTTTGGAATAGACAAGACCTACACCTTCCTCAGTGAAAGAGACTCAAAACCCCATATTTCCCACAGAGGAATATATCTGACTAGTAAGAATCTTAAAACCTATGTATTGATATGACTCCATAAGGGAATCAAGTGTGTCTAGAGTGGCATAAACATGGCAGCGAGAATCAGCTCAAACCCACTATAAAAAGGAATTTCAAAAGCAAAACCAAAAAACAGGGAAATTCTTTACAATTCCTTCAGGGTATCTGAGGAAACCTGGAAAGACCCTATCTACAATGACAGCTGGATGTGGCATAAGGCTGGACACTTGGGACTGAGAGGATTGGTGAGATTGGGTGAGCAAATGCAGACCCTTTCAAGCAATAATGCATGGCCCCCATTCCATGGGTCCCAACTCTCCAGGTTCAAGGGAATATTACTACAGCTATAACATGTACAGGAAACCTAGAGAATGGACACACTGTGAATACGAAAGGTTTCTAAAACTCAACGAATAGTCCCTCTCCTGGTGCTCCAGTTTGACTTTCCAACTGCCTTACTATCAATCTCCCAACTTGGAGAGACAGGCCCTTTAACCTCCTGGTTTGCACAGGTTCCCAATTTGGCAGAGGATGGAAGGGACGAGGGAGAACCCATGAGAGAGTAGCTGTTAGGCATTTGGACGGGCACATGTCACTCTAATTTCCCGGCAGGAAGAAGAATTAACCAAAGTCTCAGCCACCCACCGGGAACCAGTATAGGACATGATCCAAAATTTTGGACTTGCGTTCAGCTCACAAAAAGCGAGTTGAGAAATGGAGCTCAGGGGCACAGCAATTCACAAACTGGCAGAGTGATAAAGGACAACTATCGTCCAAAAATCTGTTGAGGGAAGTCAACGAGGCGGACTTGAAAGCGAGGCAAAATAGCAGGAAACAGATTTCAAGAGGTACCTTGGAATCGCCTGTAAAGCACAGGAAGAGGGGCACAACTTGGACAATGGTGCACTTGGCCAAAAAGGGCGTATGCGTTTTCTCCTGAATATATTCAGGAGAAAACGCATACGCCCTTTTTGGCCAAGCAAGCAAGCGGGCAATGCAAATCTGCACTACAAAGAAGTATCACTTCCCACCGGTCAAAAGGGACATCCACAAAATGTGTAAAAACCAGAAAGGCAAGACAGGCCCTGGAGAACTGGGAGCCTTGTTATGCTGATGGGCGGGATGTAAATTGCCAACTGCCTCACTGGAGCAGTGCATTGTGTTCCCTAAAACAAGTAAACAACAGAGCTACAGAGCCAAGGCCACTTCCAGTCTAGGGAATATACCTTGGGAAAACTGAAAATCAATAAGAAAGAGCCACCTCCAAATTTAGGGCTGCACTGACTACAAGAACCTCAACTTGGGTACACCTTAAATATCCCAGGAAATATAAAAATGGTTCAAAACATTGTGGTACTTACGTACGATGGAATATCCCTCAGCCATGAAATCAATGTCATAAGACCAGTAGCAGCAAAGTGAGTGGATTCAGGTATGATGATTCTAAGTGAAATAAGTCACACAGAAAAAGAAACTTATCATAAGATATCAATTATGAAGATCCTGTAAACATGGCTACACGTGAATTGAGTTAGGAAAGAGAACAGAGTCTCACATTTAGAAAACACTCTTATGCCTGCATAAAGGGGAAGGAGAGGTGGGGTGATGCATAAAACCAGAGTTTGATATAAGCACACGGACCGTTTCAAAAACCAACTTTGGAATTGACAATACCGACACCTTCCTTAGTGAAAGAGACTCAGAACCCCATATTTCCCACAGAGGAATATATCTGACTAGTAAGAATCTTAAAACCTATGTATTGATATGTCTCCATAAGGGAATCAAGTGTGTCTAGAGTGGCATAAACATGGCAGCGAGAATCAGCTCAAACCCACTATAAAAAGGAATTTCAAAAGCAAAACCAAAAAACAGGGAAATTCTTTACAATTCCTTCAGGGTGTCTGAGGAAACCTGGAAAGACCCTATCTACAATGACAGCTGGATGTGGCATAAGGCTGGACACTTGGGACTGAGAGGATTGGTGAGATTGGGTGAGCAAATGCAGACCCTTTCAAGCAATAATGCATGGCCCCCATTCCATGGGTCCCAACTCTCCAGGTTCAAGGGAATATTACTACAGCTATAACATGTACAGGAAACCTAGAGAATGGACACACTGTGAATACGAAAGGTTTCTAAAACTCAACGAATAGTCCCTCTCCTGGTGCTCCAGTTTGACTTTCCAACTGCCTTACTATCAATCTCCCAACTTGGAGAGACAGGCCCTTTAACCTCCTGGTTTGCACAGGTTCCCAATTTGGCAGAGGATGGAAGGGACGAGGGAGAACCCATGAGAGAGTAGCTGTTAGGCATTTGGACGGGCACATGTCACTCTAATTTCCCGGCAGGAAGAAGAATTAACCAAAGTCTCAGCCACCCACCGGGAACCAGTATAGGACATGATCCAAAATTTTGGACTTGTGTTCAGCTCACAAAAAATGAGTTGAGAAATGGAGCTCAGGGGCACAGCAATTCACAAACTGGCAGAGTGATAAAGGACAACTATCGTCCAAAAATCTGTTGAGGGAAGTCAACGAGGCGGACTTGAAAGCGAGGCAAAATAGCAGGAAACAGATTTCAAGAGGTACCTTGGAATCGCCTGTAAAGCACAGGAAGAGGGGCACAACTTGGACAATGGTGCACTTGGCCAAAAAGGGCGTATGCGTTTTCTCCTGAATATATTCAGGAGAAAACGCATACGCCCTTTTTGGCCAAGCAAGCAAGCGGGCAATGCAAATCTGCACTACAAAGAAGTATCACTTCCCACCGGTCAAAAGGGACATCCACAAAATGTGTAAAAACCAGAAACGCAAGACAGGCCCTGGAGAACTGGGAGCCTTGTTATGCTAATGGGCGGGATGTAAATTGCCAACTGCCTCACTGGAGGAGTGCATTGTGTTCCCTAAAACAAGTAAACAACAGAGCTACAGAGCCAAGGCCACTTCCAGTCTAGGGAATATACCTTGGGAAAACTGAAAATCAATAAGAAAGAGCCACCTCCAAATTTAGGGCTGCACTGACTACAAGAACCTCAACTTGGGTACACCTTAAATATCCCAGGAAATATAAAAATGGTTCAAAACATTGTGGTACTTACGTACGATGGAATATCCCTCAGCCATGAAATCAATGTCATAAGACCAGTAGGAGCAAAGTGAGTGGATTCAGGTACAATGATTCTAAGTGAAATAAGTCACACAGAAAAAGAAACTTATCATAAGATATCACTTATGAAGATCCTGTAAACATGGCTACACGTGAATTGAGTTAGGAAAGAGAACAGAGTCTCACATTTAGAAAACACTCTTATGCCTGCATAAAGGGGAAGGAGAGGTGGGGTGATGCATAAAACCAGAGTTTGATATAAGCACAGGGACCGTTTCCAAAACCAACTTTGGAATTGACAAGACCGACACCTTCCTCAGTGAAAGAGACTCAAAACCCCATATTTCCCACAGAGGAATATATCTGACTAGTAAGAATCTTAAAACCTATGTATTGATATGTCTCCATAAGGGAATCAAGTGTGTCTAGAGTGGCATAAACATGGCAGCGAGAATCAGCTCAAACCCACTATAAAAAGGAATTTCAAAAGCAAAACCAAAAAACAGGGAAATTCTTTACAATTCCTTCAGGGTGTCTGAGGAAACCTGGAAAGACCCTATCTACAATGACAGCTGGATGTGGCATAAGGCTGGACACTTGGGACTGAGAGGATTGGTGAGATTGGGTGAGCAAATGCAGACCCTTTCAAGCAATAATGCATGGCCCCCATTCCATGGGTCCCAACTCTCCAGGTTCAAGGGAATATTACTACAGCTATAACATGTACAGGAAACCTAGAGAATGTACACACTGTGAATACGAAAGGTTTCTAAAACTCAATGAATAGTCCCTCTCCTGGTGCTCCAGTTTGACTTTCCAACTGCCTTACTATCAATCTCCCAACTTGGAGAGACAGGCCCTTTAACCTCCTGGTTTGCACAGGTTCCCAATTTGGCAGAGGATGGAAGGGACGAGGGAGAACCCATGAGAGAGTAGCTGTTAGGCATTTGGACGGGCACATGTCACTCTAATTTCCCGGCAGGAAGAAGAATTAACCAAAGTCTCAGCCACCCACCGGGAACCAGTATAGGACATGATCCAAAATTTTGGACTTGCGTTCAGCTCACAAAAAGCGAGTTGAGAAATGGAGCTCAGGGGCACAGCAATTCACAAACTGGCAGAGTGATAAAGGACAACTATCGTCCAAAAATCTGTTGAGGGAAGTCAACGAGGCGGACTTGAAAGCGAGGCAAAATAGCAGGAAACAGATTTCAAGAGGTACCTTGGAATCGCCTGTAAAGCACAGGAAGAGGGGCACAACTTGGACAATGGTGCACTTGGCCAAAAAGG
Source organism: Mesoplodon densirostris (assembly GCF_025265405.1). NCBI lineage: Eukaryota > Metazoa > Chordata > Mammalia > Artiodactyla > Ziphiidae > Mesoplodon > Mesoplodon densirostris. The sequence goes on along the minus strand of NW_026778187.1, from coordinate 420,265 downwards.
GCGTATGCGTTTTCTCCTGAATATATTCAGGAGAAAACGCATACGCCCTTTTTGGCCAAGCAAGCAAGCGGGCAATGCAAATCTGCACTACAAAGGAGTATCACTTCCCACCGGTCAAAAGGGACATCCACAAAATGTGTAAAAACCAGAAAGGCAAGACAGGCCCTGGAGAACTGGGAGCCTTGTTATGCTGATGGGCGGGATGTAAACTGCCAACTGCCTCACTGGAGGAGTGCATTGTGTTCCCTAAAACAAGTAAACAACAGAGCTACAGAGCCAAGGCCACTTCCAGTCTAGGGAATATACCTTGGGAAAACTGAAAATCAATAAGAAAGAGCCACCTCCAAATTTAGGGCTGCACTGACTACAAGAACCTCAACTTGGGTACACCTTAAATATCCCAGGAAATATAAAAATGGTTCAAAACATTGTGGTACTTACGTATGATGGAATATCCCTCAGCGATGAAATCAATGTCATAAGACCAGTAGCAGCAAAGTGAGTGGATTCAGGTACGATGATTCTAAGTGAAATAAGTCACACAGAAAAAGAAACTTATCATAAGATATCACTTATGAAGATCCTGTAAACATGGCTACACGTGAACTGAGTTAGGAAAGAGAACAGAGTCTCACATTTAGAAAACACTCTTATGCCTGCATAAAGGGGAAGGAGAGGTGGGGTGATGCATAAAACCAGAGTTTGATATAAGCACAGGGACCGTTCCAAAAACCAACTTTGGAATAGACAAGACCTACACCTTCCTCAGTGAAAGAGACTCAAAACCCCATATTTCCCGCAGAGGAATATATCTGACTAGTAAGAATCTTAAAACCTATGTATTGATATGACTCCATAAGGGAATCAAGTGTGTCTAGAGTGGCATAAACATGGCAGCGAGAATCAGCTCAAACCCACTATAAAAAGGAATTTCAAAAGCAAAACCAAAAAACAGGGAAATTCTTTACAATTCCTTCAGGGTGTCTGAGGAAACCTGGAAAGACCCTATCTACAATGACAGCTGGATGTGGCATAAGGCTGGACACTTGGGACTGAGAGGATTGGTGAGATTCGGTGAGCAAATGCAGACCCTTTCAAGCAATAATGCAAGGCCCCCATTCCATGGGTCCCAACTCTCCAGGTTCAAGGGAATATTACTACAGCTATAACATGTACAGGAAACCTAGAGAATGGACACACTGTGAATACGAAAGGTTTCTAAAACTCAACGAATAGTCCCTCTCCTGGTGCTCCAGTTTGACTTTCCAACTGCCTTACTATCAATCTCCCAACTTGGAGAGACAGGCCCTTTAACCTCCTGGTTTGCACAGGTTCCCAATTTGGCAGAGGATGGAAGGGACGAGGGAGAACCCATGAGAGAGTAGCTGTTAGGCATTTGGACGGGCACATGTCACTCTAATTTCCCGGCAGGAAGAAGAATTAACCAAAGTCTCAGCCACCCACCGGGAACCAGTATAGGACATGATCCAAAATTTTGGACTTGTGTTCAGCTCACAAAAAGAGAGTTGAGAAATGGAGCTCAGGGGCACAGCAATTCACAAACTGGCAGAGTGATAAAGGACAACTATCGTCCAAAAATCTGTTGAGGGAAGTCAACGAGGCGGACTTGAAAGCGAGGCAAAATAGCAGGAAACAGATTTCAAGAGGTACCTTGGAATCGCCTGTAAAGCACAGGAAGAGGGGCACAACTTGGACAATGGTGCACTTGGCCAAAAAGGGCGTATGCGTTTTCTCCTGAATATATTCAGGAGAAAACGCATACGCCCTTTTTGGCCAAGCAAGCAAGCGGGCAATGCAAATCTGCACTACAAAGAAGTATCACTTCCCACCGGTCAAAAGGGACATCCACAAACTGTGTAAAAACCAGAAAGGCAAGACAGGCCCTGGAGAACTGGGAGCCTTGTTATGCTGATGGGCGGGATGTAATTTGCCAACTGCCTCACTGGAGGAGTGCATTGTGTTCCCTAAAACAAGTAAACAACAGAGCTACAGAGCCAAGGCCACTTCCAGTCTAGGGAATATACCTTGGGAAAACTGAAAATCAATAAGAAAGAGCCACCTCCAAATTTAGGGCTGCACTGACTACAAGAACCTCAACTTGGGTACACCTTAAATATCCCAGGAAATATAAAAATGGTTCAAAACATTGTGGTACTTACGTACGATGGAATATCCCTCAGCCATGAAATCAATGTCATAAGACCAGTAGCAGCAAAGTGAGTGGATTCAGGTACGATGATTCTAAGTGAAATAAGTCACACAGAAAAAGAAACTTATCATAAGATATCACTTATGAAGATCCTGTAAACATGGCTACACGTGAATTGAGTTAGGAAAGAGAACAGAGTCTCACATTTAGAAAACACTCTTATGCCTGCATAAAGGGGAAGGAGAGGTGGGGTGATGCATAAAACCAGAGTTTGATATAAGCACACGGACCGTTTCAAAAACCAACTTTGGAATTGACAAGACCGACACCTTCCTTAGTGAAAGAGACTCAAAACCCCATATTTCCCACAGAGGAATATATCTGACTAGTAAGAATCTTAAAACCTATGTATTGATATGTCTCCATAAGGGAATCAAGTGTGTCTAGAGTGGCATAAACATGGCAGCGAGAATCAGCTCAAACCCACTATAAAAAGGAATTTCAAAAGCAAAACCAAAAAACAGGGAAATTCTTTACAATTCCTTCAGGGTGTCTGAGGAAACCTGGAAAGACCCTATGTACAATGACAGCTGGATGTGGCATAAGGCTGGACACTTGGGACTGAGAGGATTGGTGAGATTGGGTGAGCAAATGCAGACCCTTTCAAGCAATAATGCATGGCCCCCATTCCATGGGTCCCAACTCTCCAGGTTCAAGGGAATATTACTACAGCTATAACATGTACAGGAAACCTAGAGAATGGACACACTGTGAATACGAAAGGTTTCTAAAACTCAACGAATAGTCCCTCTCCTGGTGCTCCAGTTTGACTTTCCAACTGCCTTACTATCAATCTCCCAACTTGGAGAGACAGGCCCTTTAACCTCCTGGTTTGCACAGGTTCCCAATTTGGCAGAGGATGGAAGGGACGAGGGAGAACCCATGAGAGAGTAGCTGTTAGGCATTTGGACGGGCACATGTCACTCTAATTTCCCGGCAGGAAGAAGAATTAACCAAAGTCTCAGCCACCCACCGGGAACCAGTATAGGACATGATCCAAAATTTTGGACTTGTGTTCAGCTCACAAAAAATGAGTTGAGAAATGGAGCTCAGGGGCACAGCAATTCACAAACTGGCAGAGTGATAAAGGACAACTATCGTCCAAAAATCTGTTCAGGGAAGTCAACGAGGCGGACTTGAAAGCGAGGCAAAATAGCAGGAAACAGATTTCAAGAGGTACCTTGGAATCGCCTGTAAAGCACAGGAAGAGGGGCACAACTTGGACAATGGTGCACTTGGCCAAAAAGGGCGTATGCGTTTTCTCCTGAATATATTCAGGAGAGAACGCATACGCCCTTTTTGGCCAAGCAAGCAAGCGGGCAATGCAAATCTGCACTACAAAGAAGTATCACTTCCCACCGGTCAAAAGGGACATCCACAAAATGTGTAAAAACCAGAAACGCAAGACAGGCCCTGGAGAACTGGGAGCCTTGTTATGCTAATGGGCGGGATGTAAATTGCCAACTGCCTCACTGGAGGAGTGCATTGTGTTCCCTAAAACAAGTAAACAACAGAGCTACAGAGCCAAGGCCACTTCCAGTCTAGGGAATATACCTTGGGAAAACTGAAAATCAATAAGAAAGAGCCACCTCCAAATTTAGGGCTGCACTGACTACAAGAACCTCAACTTGGGTACACCTTAAATATCCCAGGAAATATAAAAATGGTTCAAAACATTGTGGTACTTACGTACGATGGAATATCCCTCAGCCATGAAATCAATGTCATAAGACCAGTAGGAGCAAAGTGAGTGGATTCAGGTACGATGATTCTAAGTGAAATAAGTCACACAGAAAAAGAAACTTATCATAAGATATCACTTATGAAGATCCTGTAAACATGGCTACACGTGAATTGAGTTAGGAAAGAGAACAGAGTCTCACATTTAGAAAACACTCTTATGCCTGCATAAAGGGGAAGGAGAGGTGGGGTGATGCATAAAACCAGAGTTTGATATAAGCACAGGGACCGTTTCCAAAACCAACTTTGGAATTGACAAGACCGACACCTTCCTCAGTGAAAGAGACTCAAAACCCCATATTTCCCACAGAGGAATATATCTGACTAGTAAGAATCTTAAAACCTATGTATTGATATGTCTCCATAAGGGAATCAAGTGTGTCTAGAGTGGCATAAACATGGCAGCGAGAATCAGCTCAAACCCACTATAAAAAGGAATTTCAAAAGCAAAACCAAAAAACAGGGAAATTCTTTACAATTCCTTCAGGGTGTCTGAGGAAACCTGGAAAGACCCTATCTACAATGACAGCTGGATGTGGCATAAGGCTGGACACTTGGGACTGAGAGGATTGGTGAGATTGGGTGAGCAAATGCAGACCCTTTCAAACAATAATGCATGGCCCCCATTCCATGGGTCCCAACTCTCCAGGTTCAAGGGAATATTACTACAGCTATAACATGTACAGGAAACCTAGAGAATGTACACACTGTGAATACGAAAGGTTTCTAAAACTCAATGAATAGTCCCTCTCCTGGTGCTCCAGTTTGACTTTCCAACTGCCTTACTATCAATCTCCCAACTTGGAGAGACAGGCCCTTTAACCTCCTGGTTTGCACAGGTTCCCAATTTGGCAGAGGATGGAAGGGACGAGGGAGAACCCATGAGAGAGTAGCTGTTAGGCATTTGGACGGGCACATGTCACTCTAATTTCCCGGCAGGAAGAAGAATTAACCAAAGTCTCAGCCACCCACCGGGAACCAGTATAGGACATGATCCAAAATTTTGGACTTGCGTTCAGCTCACAAAAAGAGAGTTGAGAAATGGAGCTCAGGGGCACAGCAATTCACAAACTGGCAGAGTGATAAAGGACAACTATCGTCCAAAAATCTGTTGAGGGAAGTCAACGAGGCGGACTTGAAAGCGAGGCAAAATAGCAGGAAACAGATTTCAAGAGGTACCTTGGAATCGCCTGTAAAGCACAGGAAGAGGGGCACAACTTGGACAATGGTGCACTTGGCCAAAAAGGGCGTATGCGTTTTCTCCTGAATATATTCAGGAGAAAACGCATACGCCCTTTTTGGCCAAGCAAGCAAGCGGGCAATGCAAATCTGCACTACAAAGAAGTATCACTTCCCACCGGTCAAAAGGGACATCCACAAAATGTGTAAAACCAGAAAGGCAAGACAGGCCCTGGAGAACTGGGAGCCTTGTTATGCTGATGGGCGGGATGTAAATTGCCAACTGCCTCACTGGAGGAGTGCATTGTGTTCCCTAAAACAAGTAAACAACAGAGCTACAGAGCCAAGGCCACTTCCAGTCTAGGGAATATACCTTGGGAAAACTGAAAATCAATAAGAAAGAGCCACCTCCAAATTTAGGGCTGCACTGACTACAAGAACCTCAACTTGGGTACACCTTAAATATCCCAGGAAATATAAAAATGGTTCAAAACATTGTGGTACTTACGTACGATGGAATATCCCTCAGCCATGAAATCAATGTCATAAGACCAGTAGCAGCAAAGTGAGTGGATTCAGGTACGATGATTCTAAGTGAAATAAGTCACACAGAAAAAGAAACTTATCATAAGATATCACTTATGAAGATCCTGTAAACATGGCTACACGTGAATTGAGTTAGGAAAGAGAACAGAGTCTCACATTTAGAAAACACTCTTATGCCTGCATAAAGGGGAAGGAGAGGTGGGGTGATGCATAAAACCAGAGTTTGATATAAGCACACGGACCGTTTCAAAAACCAACTTTGGAATTGACAAGACCGACACCTTCCTTACTGAAAGAGACTCAAAACCCCATATTTCCCACAGAGGAATATATCTGACTAGTAAGAATCTTAAAACCTATGTATTGATATGTCTCCATAAGGGAATCAAGTGTGTCTAGAGTGGCATAAACATGGCAGCGAGAATCAGCTCAAACCCACTATAAAAAGGAATTTCAAAAGCAAAACCAAAAAACAGGGAAATTCTTTACAATTCCTTCAGGGTGTCTGAGGAAACCTGGAAAGACCCTATCTACAATGACAGCTGGATGTGGCATAAGGCTGGACACTTGGGACTGAGAGGATTGGTGAGATTGGGTGAGCAAATGCAGACCCTTTCAAGCAATAATGCATGGCCCACATTCCATGGGTCCCAACTCTCCAGGTTCAAGGGAATATTACTACAGCTATAACATGTACAGGAAACCTAGAGAATGGACACACTGTGAATACGAAAGGTTTCTAAAACTCAACGAATAGTCCCTCTCCTGGTGCTCCAGTTTGACTTTCCAACTGCCTTACTATCAATCTCCCAACTTGGAGAGACAGGCCCTTTAACCTCCTGGTTTGCACAGGTTCCCAATTTGGCAGAGGATGGAAGGGACGAGGGAGAACCCATGAGAGAGTAGCTGTTAGGCATTTGGACGGGCACATGTCACTCTAATTTCCCGGCAGGAAGAAGAATTAACCAAAGTCTCAGCCACCCACCGGGAACCAGTATAGGACATGATCCAAAATTTTGGACTTGTGTTCAGCTCACAAAAAACGAGTTGAGAAATGGAGCTCAGGGGCACAGCAATTCACAAACTGGCAGAGTGATAAAGGACAACTATCGTCCAAAAATCTGTTGAGGGAAGTCAACGAGGCGGACTTGAAAGCGAGGCAAAATAGCAGGAAACAGATTTCAAGAGGTACCTTGGAATCGCCTGTAAAGCACAGGAAGAGGGGCACAACTTGGACAATGGTGCACTTGGCCAAAAAGGGCGTATGCGTTTTCTCCTGAATATATTCAGGAGAAAACGCATACGCCCTTTTTGGCCAAGCAAGCAAGCGGGCAATGCAAATCTGCACTACAAAGAAGTATCACTTCCCACCGGTCAAAAGGGACATCCACAAAATGTGTAAAAACCAGAAAGGCAAGACAGGCCCTGGAGAACTGGGAGCCTTTTTATGCTGATGGGCGGGATGTAAATTGCCAACTGCCTCACTGGAGGAGTGCATTGTGTTCCCTAAAACAAGTAAACAACAGAGCTACAGAGCCAAGGCCACTTCCAGTCTAGGGAATATACCTGGGGAAAACTGAAAATCAATAAGAAAGAGCCACCTCCAAATTTAGGGCTGCACTGACTACAAGAACCTCAACTTGGGTACACCTTAAATATCCCAGGAAATATAAAAATGGTTCAAAACATTGTGGTACTTACGTATGATGGAATATCCCTCAGCGATGAAATCAATGTCATAAGACCAGTAGCAGCAAAGTGAGTGGATTCAGGTACGATGATTCTAAGTGAAATAAGTCACACAGAAAAAGAAACTTATCATAAGATATCACTTATGAAGATCCTGTAAACATGGCTACACGTGAACTGAGTTAGGAAAGAGAACAGAGTCTCACATTTAGAAAACACTCTTATGCCTGCATAAAGGGGAAGGAGAGGTGGGGTGATGCATAAAACCAGAGTTTGATATAAGCACAGGGACCGTTTCAAAAACCAACTTTGGAATAGACAAGACCTACACCTTCCTCAGTGAAAGAGACTCAAAACCCCATATTTCCCGCAGAGGAATATATCTGACTAGTAAGAATCTTAAAACCTATGTATTGATATGACTCCATAAGGGAATCAAGTGTGTCTAGAGTGGCATAAACATGGCAGCGAGAATCAGCTCAAACCCACTATAAAAAGGAATTTCAAAAGCAAAACCAAAAAACAGGGAAATTCTTTACAATTCCTTCAGGGTGTCTGAGGAAACCTGGAAAGACCCTATCTACAATGACAGCTGGATGTGGCATAAGGCTGGACACTTGGGACTGAGAGGATTGGTGAGATTGGGTGAGCAAATGCAGACCCTTTCAAGCAATAATGCATGGCCCACATTCCATGGGTCCCAACTCTCCAGGTTCAAGGGAATATTACTACAGCTATAACATGTACAGGAAACCTAGAGAATGGACACACTGTGAATACGAAAGGTGTCTAAAACTCAACGAATAGTCCCTCTCCTGGTGCTCCAGTTTGACTTTCCAACTGCCTTACTATCAATCTCCCAACTTGGAGAGACAGGCCCTTTAACCTCCTGGTTTGCACAGGTTCCCAATTTGGCAGAGGATGGAAGGGACGAGGGAGAACCCATGAGAGAGTAGCTGTTAGGCATTTGGACGGGCACATGTCACTCTAATTTCCCGGCAGGAAGAAGAATTAACCAAAGTCTCAGCCACCCACCGGGAACCAGTATAGGACATGATCCAAAATTTTGGACTTGTGTTCAGCTCACAAAAAACGAGTTGAGAAATGGAGCTCAGGGGCACAGCAATTCACAAACTGGCAGAGTGATAAAGGACAACTATCGTCCAAAAATCTGTTGAGGGAAGTCAACGAGGCGGACTTGAAAGCGAGGCAAAATAGCAGGAAACAGATTTCAAGAGGTACCTTGGAATCGCCTGTAAAGCACAGGAAGAGGGGCACAACTTGGACAATGGTGCACTTGGCCAAAAAGGGCGTATGCGTTTTCTCCTGAATATATTCAGGAGAAAACGCATACGCCCTTTTTGGCCAAGCAAGCAAGCGGGCAATGCAAATCTGCACTACAAAGAAGTATCACTTCCCACCGGTCAAAAGGGACATCCACAAAATGTGTAAAAACCAGAAAGGCAAGACAGGCCCTGGAGAACTGGGAGCCTTGTTATGCTGATGGGCGGGATGTAAATTGCCAACTGCCTCACTGGAGGAGTGCATTGTGTTCCCTAAAACAAGTAAACAACAGAGCTACAGAGCCAAGGCCACTTCCAGTCTAGGGAATATACCTTGGGAAAACTGAAAATCAATAAGAAAGAGCCACCTCCAAATTTAGGGCTGCACTGACTACAAGAACCTCAACTTGGGTACACCTTAAATATCCCAGGAAATATAAAAATGGTTCAAAACATTGTGGTACTTACGTACGATGGAATATCCCTCAGCCATGAAATCAATGTCATAAGACCAGTAGCAGCAAAGTGAGTGGATTCAGGTACGATGATTCTAAGTGAAATAAGTCACACAGAAAAAGAAACTTATCATAAGATATCACTTATGAAGATCCTGTAAACATGGCTACACGTGAATTGAGTTAGGAAAGAGAACAGAGTCTCACATTTAGAAAACACTCTTATGCCTGCATAAAGGGGAAGGAGAGGTGGGGTGATGCATAAAACCAGAGTTTGATATAAGCCCACGGACCGTTTCAAAAACCAACTTTGGAATTGACAAGACCGACACCTTCCTTAGTGAAAGAGACTCAAAACCCCATATTTCCCACAGAGGAATATATCTGACTAGTAAGAATCTTAAAACCTATGTATTGATATGTCTCCATAAGGGAATCAAGTGTGTCTAGAGTGGCATAAACATGGCAGCGAGAATCAGCTCAAACCCACTATAAAAAGGAATTTCAAAAGCAAAACCAAAAAACAGGGAAATTCTTTACAATTCCTTCAGGGTGTCTGAGGAAACCTGGAAAGACCCTATCTACAATGACAGCTGGATGTGGCATAAGGCTGGACACTTGGGACTGAGAGGATTGGTGAGATTGGGTGAGCAAATGCAGACCCTTTCAAGCAATAATGCATGGCCCCCATTCCATGGGTCCCAACTCTCCATGTTCAAGGGAATATTACTACAGCTATAACATGTACAGGAAACCTAGAGAATGGACACACTGTGAATATGAAAGGTTTCTAAAACTCAACGAATAGTCCCTCTCCTGGTGCTCCAGTTTGACTTTCCAACTGCCTTACTATCAATCTCCCAACTTGGAGAGACAGGCCCTTTAACCTCCTGGTTTGCACAGGTTCCCAATTTGGCAGAGGATGGAAGGGACGAGGGAGAACCCATGAGAGAGTAGCTGTTAGGCATTTGGACGGGCACATGTCACTCTAATTTCCCGGCAGGAAGAAGAATTAACCAAAGTCTCAGCCACCCACCGAGAACCAGTATAGGACATGATCCAAAATTTTGGACTTGGTTTCAGCTCACAAAAAACGAGTTGAGAAATGGAGCTCAGGGGCACAGCAATTCACAAACTGGCAGAGTGATAAAGGACAACTATCGTCCAAAAATCTGTTGAGGGAAGTCAACGAGGCGGACTTGAAAGCGAGGCAAAATAGCAGGAAACAGATTTCAAGAGGTACCTTGGAATCGCCTGTAAAGCACAGGAAGAGGGGCACAACTTGGACAATGGTGCACTTGGCCAAAAAGGGCGTATGCGTTTTCTCCTGAATATATTCAGGAGAAAACGCATACGCCCTTTTTGGCCAAGCAAGCAAGCGGGCAATGCAAATCTGCACTACAAAGAAGTATCACTTCCCACCGGTCAAAAGGGACATCCACAAAATGTGTAAAAACCAGAAAGGCAAGACAGGCCCTGGAGAACTGGGAGCCTTGTTATGCTGATGGTCGGGATGTAAATTGCCAACTGCCTCACTGGAGGAGTGCATTGTGTTCCCTAAAACAAGTAAACAACAGAGCTACAGAGCCAAGGCCACTTCCAGTCTAGGGAATATACCTTGGGAAAACTGAAAATCAATAAGAAAGAGCCACCTCCAAATTTAGGGCTGCACTGACTACAAGAACCTCAACTTGGGTACACCTTAAATATCCCAGGAAATATAAAAATGGTTCAAAACATTGTGGTACTTACGTACGATGGAATATCCCTCAGCCATGAAATCAATGTCATAAGACCAGTAGCAGCAAAGTGAGTGGATTCAGGTACGATGATTCTAAGTGAAATAAGTCACACAGAAAAAGAAACTTATCATAAGATATCACTTATGAAGATCCTGTAAACATGGCTACACGTGAATTGAGTTAGGAAAGAGAACAGAGTCTCACATTTAGAAAACACTCTTATGCCTGCATAAAGGGGAAGGAGAGGTGGGGTGATGCATAAAACCAGAGTTTGATATAAGCACACGGACCGTTTCAAAAACCAACTTTGGAATTGACAAGACCGACACCTTCCTTAGTGAAAGAGACTCAAAACCCCATATTTCCCACAGAGGAATATATCTGAGTAGTAAGAATCTTAAAACCTATGTATAGATATGTCTCCATAAGGGAATCAAGTGTGTCTAGAGTGGCATAAACATGGCAGCGAGAATCAGCTCAAACCCACTATAAAAAGGAATTTCAAAAGCAAAACCAAAAAACAGGGAAATTCTTTACAATTCCTTCAGGGTGTCTGAGGAAACCTGGAAAGACCCTATCTACAATGACAGCTGGATGTGGCATAAGGCTGGACACTTGGGACTGAGAGGATTGGTGAGATTGGGTGAGCAAATGCAGACCCTTTCAAGCAATAATGCATGGCCCCCATTCCATGGGTCCCAACTCTCCAGGTTCAAGGGAATATTACTACAGCTATAACATGTACAGGAAACCTAGAGAATGGACACACTGTGAATACGAAAGGTTTCTAAAACTCAACGAATAGTCCCTCTCCTGGTGCTCCAGTTTGACTTTCCAACTGCCTTACTATCAATCTCCCAACTTGGAGAGACAGGCCCTTTAACCTCCTGGTTTGCACAGGTTCCCAATTTGGCAGAGGATGGAAGGGACGAGGGAGAACCCATGAGAGAGTAGCTGTTAGGCATTTGGACGGGCACATGTCACTCTAATTTCCCGGCAGGAAGAAGAATTAACCAAAGTCTCAGCCACCCACCGGGAACCAGTATAGGACATGATCCAAACTTTTGGACTTGCGTTCAGCTCACAAAAAGCGAGTTGAGAAATGGAGCTCAGGGGCACAGCAATTCACAAACTGGCAGAGTGATAAAGGACAACTATCGTCCAAAAATCTGTTGAGGGAAGTCAACGAGGCGGACTTGAAAGCGAGGCAAAATAGCAGGAAACAGATTTCAAGAGGTACCTTGGAATCGCCTGTAAAGCACAGGAAGAGGGGCACAACTTGGACAATGGTGCACTTGGCCAAAAAGGGCGTATGCGTTTTCTCCTGAATATATTCAGGAGAAAACGCATACGCCCTTTTTGGCCAAGCAAGCAAGCAGGCAATGCAAATCTGCACTACAAAGAAGTATCACTTCCCACCGGTCAAAAGGGACATCCACAAAATGTGTAAAAACCAGAAAGGCAAGACAGGCCCTGGAGAACTGGGAGCCTTGTTATGCTGATGGGCGGGATGTAAACTGCCAACTGCCTCACTGGAGGAGTGCATTGTGTTCCCTAAAACAAGTAAACAACAGAGCTACAGAGCCAAGGCCACTTCCAGTCTAGGGAATATACCTTGGGAAAACTGAAAATCAATAAGAAAGAGCCACCTCCAAATTTAGGGCTGCACTGACTACAAGAACCTCAACTTGGGTACACCTTAAATATCCCAGGAAATATAAAAATGGTTCAAAACATTGTGGTACTTACGTACGATGGAATATCCCTCAGCCATGAAATCAATGTCATAAGACCAGTAGCAGCAAAGTGAGTGGATTCAGGTACGATGATTCTAAGTGAAATAAGTCACACAGAAAAAGAAACTTATCATAAGATATCACTTATGAAGATCCTGTAAACATGGCTACACGTGAATTGAGTTAGGAAAGAGAACAGAGTCTCACATTTAGAAAACACTCTTATGCCTGCATAAAGGGGAAGGAGAGGTGGGGTGATGCATAAAACCAGAGTTTGATATAAGCCCACGGACCGTTTCAAAAACCAACTTTGGAATTGACAAGACCGACACCTTCCTTAGTGAAAGAGACTCAAAACCCCATATTTCCCACAGAGGAATATATCTGACTAGTAAGAATCTTAAAACCTATGTATTGATATGTCTCCATAAGGGAATCAAGTGTGTCTAGAGTGGCATAAACATGGCAGCGAGAATCAGCTCAAACCCACTATAAAAAGGAATTTCAAAAGCAAAACCAAAAAACAGGGAAATTCTTTACAATTCCTTCAGGGTGTCTGAGGAAACCTGGAAAGACCCTATCTACAATGACAGCTGGATGTGGCATAAGGCTGGACACTTGGGACTGAGAGGATTGGTGAGATTGGGTGAGCAAATGCAGACCCTTTCAAGCAATAATGCATGGCCCCCATTCCATGGGTCCCAACTCTCCATGTTCAAGGGAATATTACTACAGCTATAACATGTACAGGAAACCTAGAGAATGGACACACTGTGAATATGAAAGGTTTCTAAAACTCAACGAATAGTCCCTCTCCTGGTGCTCCAGTTTGACTTTCCAACTGCCTTACTATCAATCTCCCAACTTGGAGAGACAGGCCCTTTAACCTCCTGGTTTGCACAGGTTCCCAATTTGGCAGAGGATGGAAGGGACGAGGGAGAACCCATGAGAGAGTAGCTGTTAGGCATTTGGACGGGCACATGTCACTCTAATTTCCCGGCAGGAAGAAGAATTAACCAAAGTCTCAGCCACCCACCGAGAACCAGTATAGGACATGATCCAAAATTTTGGACTTGGTTTCAGCTCACAAAAAACGAGTTGAGAAATGGAGCTCAGGGGCACAGCAATTCACAAACTGGCAGAGTGATAAAGGACAACTATCGTCCAAAAATCTGTTGAGGGAAGTCAACGAGGCGGACTTGAAAGCGAGGCAAAATAGCAGGAAACAGATTTCAAGAGGTACCTTGGAATCGCCTGTAAAGCACAGGAAGAGGGGCACAACTTGGACAATGGTGCACTTGGCCAAAAAGGGCGTATGCGTTTTCTCCTGAATATATTCAGGAGAAAACGCATACGCCCTTTTTGGCCAAGCAAGCAAGCGGGCAATGCAAATCTGCACTACAAAGAAGTATCACTTCCCACCGGTCAAAAGGGACATCCACAAAATGTGTAAAAACCAGAAAGGCAAGACAGGCCCTGGAGAACTGGGAGCCTTGTTATGCTGATGGTCGGGATGTAAATTGCCAACTGCCTCACTGGAGGAGTGCATTGTGTTCCCTAAAACAAGTAAACAACAGAGCTACAGAGCCAAGGCCACTTCCAGTCTAGGGAATATACCTTGGGAAAACTGAAAATCAATAAGAAAGAGCCACCTCCAAATTTAGGGCTGCACTGACTACAAGAACCTCAACTTGGGTACACCTTAAATATCCCAGGAAATATAAAAATGGTTCAAAACATTGTGGTACTTACGTACGATGGAATATCCCTCAGCCATGAAATCAATGTCATAAGACCAGTAGCAGCAAAGTGAGTGGATTCAGGTACGATGATTCTAAGTGAAATAAGTCACACAGAAAAAGAAACTTATCATAAGATATCACTTATGAAGATCCTGTAAACATGGCTACACGTGAATTGAGTTAGGAAAGAGAACAGAGTCTCACATTTAGAAAACACTCTTATGCCTGCATAAAGGGGAAGGAGAGGTGGGGTGATGCATAAAACCAGAGTTTGATATAAGCACACGGACCGTTTCAAAAACCAACTTTGGAATTGACAAGACCGACACCTTCCTTAGTGAAAGAGACTCAAAACCCCATATTTCCCACAGAGGAATATATCTGAGTAGTAAGAATCTTAAAACCTATGTATAGATATGTCTCCATAAGGGAATCAAGTGTGTCTAGAGTGGCATAAACATGGCAGCGAGAATCAGCTCAAACCCACTATAAAAAGGAATTTCAAAAGCAAAACCAAAAAACAGGGAAATTCTTTACAATTCCTTCAGGGTGTCTGAGGAAACCTGGAAAGACCCTATCTACAATGACAGCTGGATGTGGCATAAGGCTGGACACTTGGGACTGAGAGGATTGGTGAGATTGGGTGAGCAAATGCACACCCTTTCAAGCAATAATGCATGGCCCCCATTCCATGGGTCCCAACTCTCCAGGTTCAAGGGAATATTACTACAGCTATAACATGTACAGGAAACCTAGAGAATGGACACACTGTGAATACGAAAGGTTTCTAAAACTCAACGAATAGTCCCTCTCCTGGTGCTCCAGTTTGACTTTCCAACTGCCTTACTATCAATCTCCCAACTTGGAGAGACAGGCCCTTTAACCTCCTGGTTTGCACAGGTTCCCAATTTGGCAGAGGATGGAAGGGACGAGGGAGAACCCATGAGAGAGTAGCTGTTAGGCATTTGGACGGGCACATGTCACTCTAATTTCCCGGCAGGAAGAAGAATTAACCAAAGTCTCAGCCACCCACCGGGAACCAGTATAGGACATGATCCAAACTTTTGGACTTGCGTTCAGCTCACAAAAAGCGAGTTGAGAAATGGAGCTCAGGGGCACAGCAATTCACAAACTGGCAGAGTGATAAAGGACAACTATCGTCCAAAAATCTGTTGAGGGAAGTCAACGAGGCGGACTTGAAAGCGAGGCAAAATAGCAGGAAACAGATTTCAAGAGGTACCTTGGAATCGCCTGTAAAGCACAGGAAGAGGGGCACAACTTGGACAATGGTGCACTTGGCCAAAAAGGGCGTATGCGTTTTCTCCTGAATATATTCAGGAGAAAACGCATACGCCCTTTTTGGCCAAGCAAGCAAGCAGGCAATGCAAATCTGCACTACAAAGAAGTATCACTTCCCACCGGTCAAAAGGGACATCCACAAAATGTGTAAAAACCAGAAAGGCAAGACAGGCCCTGGAGAACTGGGAGCCTTGTTATGCTGATGGGCGGGATGTAAACTGCCAACTGCCTCACTGGAGGAGTGCATTGTGTTCCCTAAAACAAGTAAACAACAGAGCTACAGAGCCAAGGCCACTTCCAGTCTAGGGAATATACCTTGGGAAAACTGAAAATCAATAAGAAAGAGCCACCTCCAAATTTAGGGCTGCACTGACTACAAGAACCTCAACTTGGGTACACCTTAAATATCCCAGGAAATATAAAAATGGTTCAAAACATTGTGGTACTTACGTACGATGGAATATCCCTCAGCCATGAAATCAATGTCATAAGACCAGTAGCAGCAAAGTGAGTGGATTCAGGTACGATGATTCTAAGTGAAATAAGTCACACAGAAAAAGAAACTTATCATAAGATATCACTTATGAAGATCCTGTAAACATGGCTACACGTGAACTGAGTTAGGAAAGAGAACAGAGTCTCACATTTAGAAAACACTCTTATGCCTGCATAAAGGGGAAGGAGAGGTGGGGTGATGCATAAAACCAGAGTTTGATATAAGCACAGGGACCGTTTCAAAAACCAACTTTGGAATTGACAAGACCGACACCTTCCTCAGTGAAAGAGACTCAAAACCCCATATTTCCCACAGAGGAATATATCTGACTAGTAAGAATCTTAAAACCTATGTATTGATATGTCTCCATAAGGGAATCAAGTATGTCTAGAGTGGCATAAACATGGCAGCGAGAATCAGCTCAAACCCACTATAAAAAGGAATTTCAAAAGCAAAACCAAAAAACAGGGAAATTCTTTACAATTCCTTCAGGGTGTCTGAGGAAACCTGGAAAGACCCTATCTACAATGACAGCTGGATGTGGCATAAGGCTGGACACTTGGGACTGAGAGGATTGGTGAGATTGGGTGAGCGAATGCAGACCCTTTCAAGCAATAATGCATGGCCCCCATTCCATGGGTCCCAACTCTCCATGTTCAAGGGAATATTACTACAGCTATAACATGTACAGGAAACCTAGAGAATGGACACACTGTGAATACGAAAGGTTTCTAAAACTCAACGAATAGTCCCTCTCCTGGTGCTCCAGTTTGACTTTCCAACTGCCTTACTATCAATCTCCCAACTTGGAGAGACAGGCCCTTTAACCTCCTGGTTTGCACAGGTTCCCAATTTGCCAGAGGATGGAAGGGACGAGGGAGAACCCATGAGAGAGTAGCTGTTAGGCATTTGGACGGGCACATGTCACTCTAATTTCCCGGCAGGAAGAAGAATTAACCAAAGTCTCAGCCACCCACCGGGAACCAGTATAGGACATGATCCAAAATTTTGGACTTGCGTTCAGCTCACAAAAAACGACTTGAGAAATGGAGCTCAGGGGCACAGCAATTCACAAACTGGCAGAGTGATAAAGGACAACTATCGTCCAAAAATCTGTTGAGGGAAGTCAACGAGGCGGACTTGAAAGCGAGGCAAAATAGCAGGAAACAGATTTCAAGAGGTACCTTGGAATCGCCTGTAAAGCACAGGAAGAGGGGCACAACTTGGACAATGGTGCACTTGGCCAAAAAGGGCGTATGCGTTTTCTCCTGAATATATTCAGGAGAAAACGCATACGCCCTTTTTGGTCAAGCAAGCAAGCGGGCAATGCAAATCTGCACTACAAAGAAGTATCACTTCCCACCGGTCAAAAGGGACATCCACAAAATGTGTAAAAACCAGAAAGGCAAGACAGGCCCTGAGGAACTGGGAGCCTTGTTATGCTGATGGGTGGGATGTAAATTGCCAACTGCCTCACTGGAGGAGTGCATTGTGTTCCCTAAAACAAGTAAACAACAGAGCTACAGAGCCAAGGCCACTTCCAGTCTAGGGAATATACCTTGGGAAAACTGAAAATCAATAAGAAAGAGCCACCTCCAAATTTAGGGCTGCACTGACTACAAGAACCTCAACTTGGGTACACCTTAAATATCCCAGGAAATATAAAAATGGTTCAAAACATTGTGGTACATACGTACGATGGAATATCCCTCAGCCATGAAATCAATGTCATAAGACCAGTAGCAACAAAGTGAGTGGATTCAGGTACGATGATTCTAAGTGAAATAAGTCACACAGAAAAAGAAACTTATCATAAGATATCACTTATGAAGATCCTGTAAACATGGCTACACGTGAACTGAGTTAGGAAAGAGAACAGAGTCTCACATTTAGAAAACACTCTTATGCCTGCATAAAGGGGAAGGAGAGGTGGGGTGATGCATAAAACCAGAGTTTGATATAAGCACAGGGACCGTTTCAAAAACCAACTTTGGAATTGACAAGACCGACACCTTCCTCAGTGAAAGAGACTCAAAACCCCATATTTCCCACAGAGGAATATATCTGACTAGTAAGAATCTTAAAACCTATGTATTGATATGTCTCCATAAGGGAATCAAGTGTGTCTAGAGTGGCATAAACATGGCAGCGAGAATCAGCTCAAACCCACTATAAAAAGGAATTTCAAAAGCAAAACAAAAAAACAGGGAAATTCTTTACAATTCCTTCAGGGTGTCTGAGGAAACCTTGAAAGACCCTATCTACAATGACAGCTGGATGTGGCATAAGGCTGGACACTTGGGACTGAGAGGATTGGTGAGATTGGGTGAGCAAATGCAGACCCTTTCAAGCAATAATGCATGGCCCCCATTCCATGGGTCCCAACTCTCCATGTTCAAGGGAATATTACTACAGCTATAACATGTACAGGAAACCTAGAGAATGGACACAGTGTGAATACGAAAGGTTTCTAAAACTCAACGAATAGTCCCTCTCCTGGTGCTCCAGTTTGACTTTCCAACTGCCTTACTATCAATCTCCCAACTTGGAGAGACAGGCCTTTTAACCTCCTGGTTTGCACAGGTTCCCAATTTGGCAGAGGATGGAAGGGACGAGGGAGAACCCATGAGAGAGTAGCTGTTAGGCATTTGGACGGGCACATGTCACTCTAATTTCCCGGCAGGAAGAAGAATTAACCAAAGTCTCAGCCACCCACCGGGAACCAGTATAGGACATGATCCAAAATTTTGGACTTGCGTTCAGCTCACAAAAAACGACTTGAGAAATGGAGCTCAGGGGCACAGCAATTCACAAACTGGCAGAGTGATAAAGGACAACTATCGTCCAAAAATCTGTTGAGGGAAGTCAACGAGGCGGACTTGAAAGCGAGGCAAAATAGCAGGAAACAGATTTCAGGAGGTACCTTGGAATCGCCTGTAAAGCACAGGAAGAGGGGCACAACTTGGACAATGGTGCACTTGGCCAAAAAGGGCGTATGCGTTTTCTCCTGAATATATTCAGGAGAAAACGCATACGCCCTTTTTGGCCAAGCAAGCAAGCGGGCAATGCAAATCTGCACTACAAAGAAGTATCACTTCCCACCGGTCAAAAGGGACATCCACAAAATGTGTAAAAACCAGAAAGGCAAGACAGGCCCTGGAGAACTGGGAGCCTTGTTATGCTGATTGACGGGATGTAAATTGCCAACTGCCTCACTGGAGGAGTGCATTGTGTTCCCTAAAACAAGTAAACAACAGAGCTACAGAGCCAAGGCCACTTCCAGTCTAGGGAATATACCTTGGGAAAACTGAAAATCAATAAGAAAGAGCCACCTCCAAATTTAGGGCTGCACTGACTACAAGAACCTCAACTTGGGTACACCTTAAATATCCCAGGAAATATAAAAATGGTTCAAAACATTGTGGTACTTACGTACGATGGAATATCCCTCAGCCATGAAATCAATGTCATAAGACCAGTAGCAGCAAAGTGAGTGGATTCAGGTACGATGATTCTAAGTGAAATAAGTCACACAGAAAAAGAAACTTATCATAAGATATCACTTATGAAGATCCTGTAAACATGGCTACACGTGAACTGAGTTAGGAAAGAGAACAGAGTCTCACATTTAGAAAACACTCTTATGCCTGCATAAAGGGGAAGGAGAGGTGGGGTGATGCATAAAACCAGAGTTTGATATAAGCACAGGGACCGTTTCAAAAACCAACTTTGGAATTGACAAGACCGACACCTTCCTCAGTGAAAGAGACTCAAAACCCCATATTTCCCACAGAGGAATATATCTGACTAGTAAGAATCTTAAAACCTATGTATTGATATGTCTCCATAAGGGAATCAAGTGTGTCTAGAGTGGCATAAACATGGCAGCGAGAATCAGCTCAAACCCACTATAAAAAGGAATTTCAAAAGCAAAACCAAAAAACAGGGAAATTCTTTACAATTCCTTCAGGGTGTCTGAGGAAACCTGGAAAGACCCTATCTACAATGACAGCTGGATGTGGCATAAGGCTGGACACTTGGGACTGAGAGGATTGGTGAGATTGGGTGAGCAAATGCAGACCCTTTCAAGCAATAATGCATGGCCCCCATTCCATGGGTCCCAACTCTCCAGGTTCAAGGGAATATTACTACAGCTATAACATGTACAGGAAACCTAGAGAATGGACACACTGTGAATACGAAAGGTTTCTAAAACTCAACGAATAGTCCCTCTCCTGGTGCTCCAGTTTGACTTTCCAACTGCCTTACTATCAATCTCCCAACTTGGAGAGACAGGCCCTTTAACCTCCTGGTTTGCACAGGTTCCCAATTTGCCAGAGGATGGAAGGGACGAGGGAGAACCCATGAGAGAGTAGCTGTTAGGCATTTGGACGGGCACATGTCACTCTAATTTCCCGGCAGGAAGAAGAATTAACCAAAGTCTCAGCCACCCACCGGGAACCAGTATAGGACATGATCCAAAATTTTGGACTTGCGTTCAGCTCACAAAAAACGAGTTGAGAAATGGAGCTCAGGGGCACAGCAATTCACAAACTGGCAGAGTGATAAAGGACAACTATCGTCCAAAAATCTGTTGAGGGAAGTCAACGAGGCGGACTTGAAAGTGAGGCAAAATAGCAGGAAACAGATTTCAAGAGGTACCTTGGAATCGCCTGTAAAGCACAGGAAGAGGGGCACAACTTGGACAATGGTGCACTTGGCCAAAAAGGGCGTATGCGTTTTCTCCTGAATATATTCAGGAGAAAACGCATACGCCCTTTTTGGCCAAGCAAGCAAGCGGGCAATGCAAATCTGCACTACAAAGAAGTATCACTTCCCACCGGTCAAAAGGGACATCCACAAAATGTGTAAAAACCAGAAAGGCAAGACAGGCCCTGGAGAACTGGGAGCCTTGTTATGCTGATGGGCGGGATGTAAATTGCCAACTGCCTCACTGGAGGAGTGCATTGTGTTCCCTAAAACAAGTAAACAACAGAGCTACAGAGCCAAGGCCACTTCCAGTCTAGGGAATATACCTTGGGAAAACTGAAAATCAATAAGAAAGAGCCACCTCCAAATTTAGGGCTGCACTGACTACAAGAACCTCAACTTGGGTACACCTTAAATATCCCAGGAAATATAAAAATGGTTCAAAACATTGTGGTACTTACGTACGATGGAATATCCCTCAGCCATGAAATCAATGTCATAAGACCAGTAGCAGCAAAGTGAGTGGATTCAGGTACGATGATTCTAAGTGAAATAAGTCACACAGAAAAAGAAACTTATCATAAGATATCACTTATGAAGATCCTGTAAACATGGCTACACATGAACTGAGTTAGGAAAGAGAACAGAGTCTCACATTTAGAAAACACTCTTATGCCTGCATAAAGGGGAAGGAGAGGTGGGGTGATGCATAAAACCAGAGTTTGATATAAGCACAGGGACCGTTTCAAAAACCAACTTTGGAATAGACAAGACCTACACCTTCCTCAGTGAAAGAGACTCAAAACCCCATATTTCCCACAGAGGAATATATCTGACTAGTAAGAATCTTAAAACCTATGTATTGATATGTCTCCATAAGGGAATCAAGTGTGTCTAGAGTGGCATAAACATGGCAGCGAGAATCAGCTCAAACCCACTATAAAAAGGAATTTCAAAAGCAAAACCAAAAAACAGGGAAATTCTTTACAATTCCTTCAGGGTGTCTGAGGAAACCTGGAAAGACCCTATCTACAATGACAGCTGGATGTGGCATAAGGCTGGACACTTGGGACTGAGAGGATTGGTGAGATTGGGTGAGCAAATGCAGACCCTTTCAAGCAATAATGCATGGCCCCCATTCCATGGGTCCCAACTCTCCAGGTTCAAGGGAATATTACTACAGCTATAACATGTACAGGAAACCTAGAGAATGGACACACTGTGAATACGAAAGGTTTCTAAAACTCAACGAATAGTCCCTCTCCTGGTGCTCCAGTTTGACTTTCCAACTGCCTTACTATCAATCTCCCAACTTGGAGAGACAGGCCCTTTAACCTCCTGGTTTGCACAGGTTCCCAATTTGCCAGAGGATGGAAGGGACGAGGGAGAACCCATGAGAGAGTAGCTGTTAGGCATTTGGACGGGCACATGTCACTCTAATTTCCCGGCAGGAAGAAGAATTAACCAAAGTCTCAGCCACCCACCGGGAACCAGTATAGGACATGATCCAAAATTTTGGACTTGCGTTCAGCTCACAAAAAACGAGTTGAGAAATGGAGCTCAGGGGCACAGCAATTCACAAACTGGCAGAGTGATAAAGGACAACTATCGTCCAAAAATCTGTTGAGGGAAGTCAACGAGGCGGACTTGAAAGTGAGGCAAAATAGCAGGAAACAGATTTCAAGAGGTACCTTGGAATCGCCTGTAAAGCACAGGAAGAGGGGCACAACTTGGACAATGGTGCACTTGGCCAAAAAGGGCGTATGCGTTTTCTCCTGAATATATTCAGGAGAAAACGCATACGCCCTTTTTGGCCAAGCAAGCAAGCGGGCAATGCAAATCTGCACTACAAAGAAGTATCACTTCCCACCGGTCAAAAGGGACATCCACAAAATGTGTAAAAACCAGAAAGGCAAGACAGGCCCTGGAGAACTGGGAGCCTTGTTATGCTGATGGGCGGGATGTAAATTGCCAACTGCCTCACTGGAGGAGTGCATTGTGTTCCCTAAAACAAGTAAACAACAGAGCTACAGAGCCAAGGCCACTTCCAGTCTAGGGAATATACCTTGGGAAAACTGAAAATCAATAAGAAAGAGCCACCTCCAAATTTAGGGCTGCACTGACTACAAGAACCTCAACTTGGGTACACCTTAAATATCCCAGGAAATATAAAAATGGTTCAAAACATTGTGGTACTTACGTACGATGGAATATCCCTCAGCCATGAAATCAATGTCATAAGACCAGTAGCAGCAAAGTGAGTGGATTCAGGTACGATGATTCTAAGTGAAATAAGTCACACAGAAAAAGAAACTTATCATAAGATATCACTTATGAAGATCCTGTAAACATGGCTACACGTGAACTGAGTTAGGAAAGAGAACAGAGTCTCACATTTAGAAAACACTCTTATGCCTGCATAAAGGGGAAGGAGAGGTGGGGTGATGCATAAAACCAGAGTTTGATATAAGCACAGGGACCGTTTCAAAAACCAACTTTGGAATAGACAAGACCTACACCTTCCTCAGTGAAAGAGACTCAAAACCCCATATTTCCCACAGAGGAATATATCTGACTAGTAAGAATCTTAAAACCTATGTATTGATATGTCTCCATAAGGGAATCAAGTGTGTCTAGAGTGGCATAAACATGGCAGCGAGAATCAGCTCAAACCCACTATAAAAAGGAATTTCAAAAGCAAAACCAAGAAACAGGGAAATTCTTTACAATTCCTTCAGGGTGTCTGAGGAAACCTGGAAAGACCCTATCTACAATGACAGCTGGATGTGGCATAAGGCTGGACACTTGGGACTGAGAGGATTGGTGAGATTGGGTGAGCAAATGCAGACCCTTTCAAGCAATAATGCATGGCCCCCATTCCATGGGTCCCAACTCTCCAGGTTCAAGGGAATATTACTACAGCTATAACATGTACAGGAAACCTGGAGAATGGACACACTGTGAATACGAAAGGTTTCTAAAACTCAACGAATAGTCCCTCTCCTGGTGCTCCAGTTTGACTTTCCAACTGCCTTACTATCAATCTCCCAACTTGGAGAGACAGGCCCTTTAACCTCCTGGTTTGAACAGGTTCCCAATTTGGCAGAGGATGGAAGGGACGAGAGAGAACCCATGAGAGAGTAGCTGTTAGGCATTTGGACGGGCACATGTCACTCTAATTTCCCGGCAGGAAGAAGAATTAACCAAAGTCTCAGCCACCCACCGGGAACCAGTATAGGACATGATCCAAAATTTTGGACTTGCGTTCAGCTCCCAAAAAACGAGTTGAGAAATGGAGCTCAGGGGCACAGCAATTCACAAACTGGCAGAGTGATAAAGGACAACTATCGTCCAAAAATCTGTTGAGGGAAGTCAACGAGGCGGACTTGAAAGCGAGGCAAAATAGCAGGAAACAGATTTCAAGAGGTACCTTGGAATCGCCTGTAAAGCACAGGAAGAGGGGCACAACTTGGACAATGGTGCACTTGGCCAAAAAGGGCGTATGCGTTTTCTCCTGAATATATTCAGGAGAAAACGCATACGCCCTTTTTGGCCAAGCAAGCAAGCGGGCAATGCAAATCTGCACTACAAAGAAGTATCACTTCCCACCAGTCAAAAGGGACATCCACAAAATGTGTAAAAACCAGAAAGGCAAGACAGGCCCTGGAGAACTGGGAGCCTTGTTATGCTGATGGGCGGGATGTAAATTGCCAACTGCCTCACTGGAGGAGTGCATTGTGTTCCCTAAAACAAGTAAACAACAGATCTACAGAGCCAAGGCCACTTCCAGTCTAGGGAATATACCTTGGGAAAACTGAAAATCAATAAGAAAGAGCCACCTCCAAATTTAGGGCTGCACTGACTACAAGAACCTCAACATGGGTACACCTTAAATATCCCAGGAAATATAAAAATGGTTCAAAACATTGTGGTACTTACGTACGATGGAATATCCCTCAGCCATGAAATCAATGTCATAAGACCAGTAGCAGCAAAGTGAGTGGATTCAGGTACGATGATTCTAAGTGAAATAAGTCACACAGAAAAAGAAACTTATCATAAGATATCACTTATGAAGATCCTGTAAACATGGCTACACGTGAACTGAGTTAGGAAAGAGAACAGAGTCTCACATTTAGAAAACACTCTTATGCCTGCATAAAGGGGAAGGAGAGGTGGGGTGATGCATAAAACCAGAGTTTGATATAAGCACAGGGACCGTTTCAAAAACCAACTTTGGAATTGACAAGACCTACACCTTCCTCAGTGAAAGAGACTCAAAACCCCATATTTCCCACAGAGGAATATATCTGACTAGTAAGAATCTTAAAACCTATGTATTGATATGTCTCCATAAGGGAATCAAGTGTGTCTAGAGTGGCATAAACATGGCAGCGAGAATCAGCTCAAACCCACTATAAAAAGGAATTTCAAAAGCAAAACCAAAAAACAGGGAAATTCTTTACAATTCCTTCAGGGTGTCTGAGGAAACCTGGAAAGACCCTATCTACAATGACAGCTGGATGTGTCATAAGGCTGGACACTTGGGACTGAGAGGATTGGTGAGATTGGGTGAGCAAATGCAGACCCTTTCAAGCAATAATGCATGGCCCCCATTCCATGGGTCCCAACTCTCCAGGTTCAAGGGAATATTACTACAGCTATAACATGTACAGGAAACCTAGAGAAAGGACACACTGTGAATACGAAAGGTTTCTAAAACTCAACGAATAGTCCCTCTCCTGGTGCTCCAGTTTGACTTTCCAACTGCCTTACTATCAATCTCCCAACTTGGAGAGACAGGCCCTTTAACCTCCTGGTTTGCACAGGTTCCCAATTTGGCAGAGGATGGAAGGGACGAGGGAGAACCCATGAGAGAGTAGCTGTTAGGCATTTGGACGGGCACATGTCACTCTAATTTCCCGGCAGGAAGAAGAATTAACCAAAGTCTCAGCCACCCACCGGGAACCAGTATAGGACATGATCCAAAATTTTGGACTTGCGTTCAGCTCACAAAAAACGAGTGGAGAAATGGATCTCAGGGGCACAGCAATTCACAAACTGGCAGAGTGATAAAGGACAACTATCGTCCAAAAATCTGTTGAGGGAAGTCAACGAGGCGGACTTGAAAGCGAGGCAAAATAGAAGGAAACAGATTTCAAGAGGTACCTTGGAATCGCCTGTAAAGCACAGGAAGAGGGGCACAACTTGGACAATGGTGCACTTGGCCAAAAAGGGCGTATGCGTTTTTCCTGAATATATTCAGGAGAAAACGCATACGCCCTTTTTGGCCAAGCAAGCAAGCGGGCAATGCAAATCTGCACTACAAAGAAGTATCACTTCCCACCGGTCAAAAGGGACATCCACAAAATGTGTAAAAACCAGAAAGGCAAGACAGGCCCTGGAGAACTGGGAGCCTTGTTATGCTGATGGGCGGGATGTAAATTGCCAACTGCCTCACTGGAGGAGTGCATTGTGTTCCCTAAAACAAGTAAACAACAGAGCTACAGAGCCAAGGCCATTTCCAGTCTAGGGAATATACCTTGGGAAAACTGAAAATCAATAAGAAAGAGCCACCTCCAAATTTAGGGCTGCACTGACTACAAGAACCTCAACTTGGGTACACCTTAAATATCCCAGGAAATATAAAAATGGTTCAAAACATTGTGGTACTTACGTACGATGGAATATCCCTCAGCCATGAAATCAATGTCATAAGACCAGTAGCAGCAAAGTGAGTGGATTCAGGTACGATGATTCTAAGTGAAATAAGTCACACAGAAAAAGAAACTTATCATAAGATATCACTTATGAAGATCCTGTAAACATGGCTACACGTGAACTGAGTTAGGAAAGAGAACAGAGTCTCACATTTAGAAAACACTCTTATGCCTGCATAAAGGGGAAGGAGAGGTGGGGTGATGCATAAAACCAGAGTTTGATATAAGCACAGGGACCGTTTCAAAAACCAACTTTGGAATAGACAAGACCTACACCTTCCTCAGTGAAAGAGACTCAAAACCCCATATTTCCCACAGAGGAATATATCTGACTAGTAAGAATCTTAAAACCTATGTATTGATATGTCTCCATAAGGGAATCAAGTGTGTCTAGAGTGGCATAAACATGGCAGCGAGAATCAGCTCAAACCCACTATAAAAAGGAATTTCAAAAGCAAAACCAAAAAACAGGGAAATTCTTTACAATTCCTTCAGGGTGTCTGAGGAAACCTGGAAAGACCCTATCTACAATGACAGCTGGATGTGGCATAAGGCTGGACACTTGGGACTGAGAGGATTGGTGAGATTGGGTGAGCAAATGCAGACCCTTTCAAGCAATAATGCATGGCCCCCATTCCATGGGTCCCAACTCTCCAGGTTCAAGGGAATATTACTACAGCTATAACATGTACAGGAAACCTAGAGAATGGACACACTGTGAATACGAAAGGTTTCTAAAACTCAACGAATAGTCCCTCTCCTGGTGCTCCAGTTTGACTTTCCAACTGCCTTACTATCAATCTCCCAACTTGGAGAGACAGGCCCTTTAACCTCCTGGTTTGCACAGGTTCCCAATTTGGCAGAGGATGGAAGGGACGAGGGAGAACCCATGAGAGAGTAGCTGTTAGGCATTTGGACGGGCACATGTCACTCTAATTTCCCGGCAGGAAGAAGAATTAACCAAAGTCTCAGCCACCCACCGGGAACCAGTATAGGACATGATCCAAAATTTTGGACTTGCGTTCAGCTCACAAAAAACGAGTTGAGAAATGGAGCTCAGGGGCACAGCAATTCACAAACTGGCAGAGTGATAAAGGACAACTATCGTCCAAAAATCTGTTGAGGGAAGTCAGCGAGGCGGACTTGAAAGCGAGGCAAAATAGCAGGAAACAGATTTCAAGAGGTACCTTGGAATCGCCTGTAAAGCACAGGAAGAGGGGCACAACTTGGACAATGGTGCACTTGGCCAAAAAGGGCATATGCGTTTTCTCCTGAATATATTCAGGAGAAAACGCATACGCCCTTTTTGGCCAAGCAAGCAAGCGGGCAATGCAAATCTGCACTACAAAGAAGTATCATTTCCCACCGGTCAAAAGGGACATCCACAAAATGTGTAAAAACCAGAAAGGCAAGACAGGCCCTGGAGAACTGGGAGCCTTGTTATGCTGATGGGCGGGATGTAAATTGCCAACTGCCTCACTGGAGGAGTGCATTGTGTTCCCTAAAACAAGTAAACAACAGAGCTACAGAGCCAAGGCCACTTCCAGTCTAGGGAATATACCTTGGGAAAACTGAAAATCAATAAGAAAGAGCCACCTCCAAATTTAGGGCTGCACTGACTACAAGAACCTCAATTTGGGTACACCTTAAATATCCCAGGAAATATAAAAATGTTTCAAAACATTGTGGTACTTTCGTACGATGGAATATCCCTCAGCCATGAAATCAATGTCATAAGACTAGTAGCAGCAAAGTGAGTGGATTCAGGTACGATGATTCTAAGTGAAATAAGTCACACAGAAAAAGAAACTTATCATAAGATATCACTTATGAAGATCCTGTAAACATGGCTACACGTGAACTGAGTTAGGAAAGAGAACAGAGTCTCACATTTAGAAAACACTCTTATGCCTGCATAAAGGGGAAGGAGAGGTGGGGTGATGCATAAAACCAGAGTTTGATATAAGCACAGGGACCGTTTCAAAAATCAACTTTGGAACTGACAAGACTGACACCTTCCTCCGTGAAAGAGACTCAAAACCCCATATTTCCCACAGAGGAATATATCTGACTAGTAAGAATCTTAAAACCTATGTATTGATATGTCTCCATAAGGGAATCAAGTGTGTCTAGAGTGGCATAAACATGGCAGCGAGTATCAGCTCAAACCCACTATAAAAAGGAATTTCAAAAGCAAAACCAAAAAACAGGGAAATTCTTTACAATTCCTTCAGGGTGTCTGAGGAAACCTGGAAAGACCCTATCTACAATGACAGCTGGATGTGGCATAAGGCTGGACACTTGGGACTGAGAGGATTGGTGAGATTGGGTGAGCAAATGCAGACCCTTTCAAGCAATAATGCATGGCCCCCATTCCATGGGTCCCAACTCTCCAGGTTCAAGGGAATATTACTACAGCTATAACATGTACAGGAAACCTAGAGAATGGACACACTGTGAATACGAAAGGTTTCTAAAACTCAACGAATAGTCCCTCTCCTGGTGCTCCAGTTTGACTTTCCAACTGCCTTACTATCAATCTCCCAACTTGGAGAGACAGGCCCTTTAACCTCCTGGTTTGCACAGGTTCCCAATTTGGCAGAGGATGGAAGGGACGAGGGAGAACCCATGAGAGAGTAGCTGTTAGGCATTTGGACGGGCACATGTCACTCTAATTTCCCGGCAGGAAGAAGAATTAACCAAAGTCTCAGCCACCCACCGGGAACCAGTATAGGACATGATCCAAAATTTTGGACTTGCGTTCAGCTCACAAAAAACGAGTTGAGAAATGGAGCTCAGGGGCACAGCAATTCACAAACTGGCAGAGTGATAAAGGACAACTATCGTCCAAAAATCTGTTGAGGGAAGTCAGCGAGGCGGACTTGAAAGCGAGGCAAAATAGCAGGAAACAGATTTCAAGAGGTACCTTGGAATCGCCTGTAAAGCACAGGAAGAGGGGCACAACTTGGACAATGGTGCACTTGGCCAAAAAGGGCATATGCGTTTTCTCCTGAATATATTCAGGAGAAAACGCATACGCCCTTTTTGGCCAAGCAAGCAAGCGGGCAATGCAAATCTGCACTACAAAGAAGTATCATTTCCCACCGGTCAAAAGGGACATCCACAAAATGTGTAAAAACCAGAAAGGCAAGACAGGCCCTGGAGAACTGGGAGCCTTGTTATGCTGATGGGCGGGATGTAAATTGCCAACTGCCTCACTGGAGGAGTGCATTGTGTTCCCTAAAACAAGTAAACAACAGAGCTACAGAGCCAAGGCCACTTCCAGTCTAGGGAATATACCTTGGGAAAACTGAAAATCAATAAGAAAGAGCCACCTCCAAATTTAGGGCTGCACTGACTACAAGAACCTCAACTTGGGTACACCTTAAATATCCCAGGAAATATAAAAATGGTTCAAAACATTGTGGTACTTACGTACGATGGAATATCCCTCAGCCATGAAATCAATGTCATAAGACCAGTAGCAGCAAAGTGAGTGGATTCAGGTACGATGATTCTAAGTGAAATAAGTCACACAGAAAAAGAAACTTATCATAAGATATCACTTATGAAGATCCTGTAAACATGGCTACACGTGAACTGAGTTAGGAAAGAGAACAGAGTCTCACATTTAGAAAACACTCTTATGCCTGCATAAAGGGGAAGGAGAGGTGGGGTGATGCATAAAACCAGAGTTTGATATAAGCACAGGGACCGTTTCAAAAACCAACTTTGGAATTGACAAGACCTACACCTTCCTCAGTGAAAGAGACTCAAAACCCCATATTTCCCACAGAGGAATATATCTGACTAGTAAGAATCTTAAAACCTATGTATTGATATGTCTCCATAAGGGAATCAAGTGTGTCTAGAGTGGCATAAACATGGCAGCGAGAATCAGCTCAAACCCACTATAAAAAGGAATTTCAAAAGCAAAACCAAAAAACAGGGAAATTCTTTACAATTCCTTCAGGGTGTCTGAGGAAACCTGGAAAGACCCTATCTACAATGACAGCTGGATGTGGCATAAGGCTGGACACTTGGGACTGAGAGGATTGGTGAGATTGGGTGAGCAAATGCAGACCCTTTCAAGCAATAATGCATGGCGCCCATTCCATGGGTCCCAACTCTCCAGGTTCAAGGGAATATTACTACAGCTATAACATGTACAGGAAACCTAGAGAATGGACACACTGTGAATACGAAAGGTTTCTAAAACTCAACGAATAGTCCCTCTCCTGGTGCTCCAGTTTGACTTTCCAACTGCCTTACTATCAATCTCCCAACTTGGAGAGACAGGCCCTTTAACCTCCTGGTTTGCACAGGTTCCCAATTTGGCAGAGGATGGAAGGGACGAGAGAGAACCCATGAGAGAGTAGCTGTTAGGCATTTGGACGGGCACATGTCACTCTAATTTCCCGGCAGGAAGAAGAATTAACCAAAGTCTCAGCCACCCACCGGGAACCAGTATAGGACATGATCCAAAATTTTGGACTTGCGTTCAGCTCACAAAAAACGAGTTGAGAAATGGAGCTCAGGGGCACAGCAATTCACAAACTGGCAGAGTGATAAAGGACAACTATCGTCCAAAAATCTGTTGAGGGAAGTCAACGAGGCGGACTTGAAAGCGAGGCAAAATAGCAGGAAACAGATTTCAAGAGGTACCTTGGAATCGCCTGTAAAGCACAGGAAGAGGGGCACAACTTGGACAATGGTGCACTTGGCCAAAAAGGGCGTATGCGTTTTCTCCTGAATATATTCAGGAGAAAACGCATACGCCCTTTTTGGCCAAGCAAGCAAGCGGGCAATGCAAATCTGCACTACAAAGAAGTATCACTTCCCACCGGTCAAAAGGGACATCCACAAAATGTGTAAAAACCAGAAAGGCAAGACAGGCCCTGGAGAACTGGGAGCCTTGTTATGCTGATGGGCGGGATGTAAATTGCCAACTGCCTCACTGGAGGAGTGCATTGTGTTCCCTAAAACAAGTAAACAACAGAGCTACAGAGCCAAGGCCACTTCCAGTCTAGGGAATATACCTTGGGAAAACTGAAAATCAATAAGAAAGAGCCACCTCCAAATTTAGGGCTGCACTGACTACAAGAACCTCAACTTGGGTACACCTTAAATATCCCAGGAAATATAAAAATGGTTCAAAACATTGTGGTACTTACGTACGATGGAATATCCCTCAGCCATGAAATCAATGTCATAAGACCAGTAGCAGCAAAGTGAGTGGATTCAGGTACGATGATTCTAAGTGAAATAAGTCACACAGAAAAAGAAACTTATCATAAGATATCACTTATGAAGATCCTGTAAACATGGCTACACGTGAACTGAGTTAGGAAAGAGAACAGAGTCTCACATTTAGAAAACACTCTTATGCCTGCATAAAGGGGAAGGAGAGGTGGGGTGATGCATAAAACCAGAGTTTGATATAAGCACAGGGACCGTTTCAAAAACCAACTTTGGAATTGACAAGACCTACACCTTCCTCAGTGAAAGAGACTCAAAACCCCATATTTCCCACAGAGGAATATATCTGACTAGTAAGAATCTTAAAACCTATGTATTGATATGTCTCCATAAGGGAATCAAGTGTGTCTAGAGTGGCATAAACATGGCAGCGAGAATCAGCTCAAACCCACTATAAAAAGGAATTTCAAAAGCAAAACCAAAAAACAGGGAAATTCTTTACAATTCCTTCAGGGTGTCTGAGGAAACCTGGAAAGACCCTATCTACAATGACAGCTGGATGTGGCATAAGGCTGGACACTTGGGACTGAGAGGATTGGTGAGATTGGGTGAGCAAATGCAGACCCTTTCAAGCAATAATGCATGGCGCCAATTCCATGGGTCCCAACTCTCTAGGTTCAAGGGAATATTACTACAGCTATAACATGTACAGGAAACCTAGAGAATGGACACACTGTGAATACGAAAGGTTTCTAAAACTCAACGAATAGTCCCTCTCCTGGTGCTCCAGTTTGACTTTCCAACTGCCTTACTATCAATCTCCCAACTTGGAGAGACAGGCCCTTTAACCTCCTGGTTTGCACAGGTTCCCAATTTGCCAGAGGATGGAAGGGACGAGGGAGAACCCATGAGAGAGTAGCTGTTAGGCATTTGGACGGGCACATGTCACTCTAATTTCCCGGCAGGAAGAAGAATTAACCAAAGTCTCAGCCACCCACCGGGAACCAGTATAGGACATGATCCAAAATTTTGGACTTGCGTTCAGCTCACAAAAAACGAGTTGAGAAATGGAGCTCAGGGGCACAGCAATTCACAAACTGGCAGAGTGATAAAGGACAACTATCGTCCAAAAATCTGTTGAGGGAAGTCAACGAGGCGGACTTGAAAGCGAGGCAAAATAGCAGGAAACAGATTTCAAGAGGTACCTTGGAATCGCCTGTAAAGCACAGGAAGAGGGGCACAACTTGGACAATGGTGCACTTGGCCAAAAAGGGCGTATGCGTTTTCTCCTGAATATATTCAGGAGAAAACGCATACGCCCTTTTTGGCCAAGCAAGCAAGCGGGCAATGCAAATCTGCACTACAAAGAAGTATCACTTCCCACCGGTCAAAAGGGACATCCACAAAATGTGTAAAAACCAGAAAGGCAAGACAGGCCCTGGAGAACTGGGAGCCTTGTTATGCTGATGGGCGGGATGTAAATTGCCAACTGCCTCACTGGAGGAGTGCATTGTGTTCCCTAAAACAAGTAAACAACAGAGCTACAGAGCCAAGGCCACTTCCAGTCTAGGGAATATACCTTGGGAAAACTGAAAATCAATAAGAAAGAGCCACCTCCAAATTTAGGGCTGCACTGACTACAAGAACCTCAACTTGGGTACACCTTAAATATCCCAGGAAATATAAAAATGGTTCAAAACATTGTGGTACTTACGTACGATGGAATATCCCTCAGCCATGAAATCAATGTCATAAGACCAGTAGCAGCAAAGTGAGTGGATTCAGGTACGATGATTCTAAGTGAAATAAGTCACACAGAAAAAGAAACTTATCATAAGATATCACTTATGAAGATCCTGTAAACATGGCTACACGTGAACTGAGTTAGGAAAGAGAACAGAGTCTCACATTTAGAAAACACTCTTATGCCTGCATAAAGGGGAAGGAGAGGTGGGGTGATGCATAAAACCAGAGTTTGATATAAGCACAGGGACCGTTTCAAAAACCAACTTTGGAATAGACAAGACCTACACCTTCCTCAGTGAAAGAGACTCAAAACCCCATATTTCCCACAGAGGAATATATCTGACTAGTAAGAATCTTAAAACCTATGTATTGATATGTCTCCATAAGGGAATCAAGTGTGTCTAGAGTGGCATAAACATGGCAGCGAGTATCAGCTCAAACCCACTATAAAAAGGAATTTCAAAAGCAAAACCAAAAAACAGGGAAATTCTTTACAATTCCTTCAGGGTGTCTGAGGAAACCTGGAAAGACCCTATCTACAATGACAGCTGGATGTGGCATAAGGCTGGACACTTGGGACTGAGAGGATTGGTGAGATTGGGTGAGCAAATGCAGACCCTTTCAAGCAATAATGCATGGCCCCCATTCCATGGGTCCCAACTCTCCAGGTTCAAGGGAATATTACTACAGCTATAACATTTACAGGAAACCTAGAGAATGGACACACTGTGAATACGAAAGGTTTCTAAAACTCAACGAATAGTCCCTCTCCTGGGGCTCCAGTTTGACTTTCCAACTGCCTTACTATCAATCTCCCAACATGGAGAGACAGGCCCTTTAACCTCCTGGTTTGCACAGGTTCCCAATTTGGCAGAGGATGGAAGGGACGAGGGAGAACCCATGAGAGAGTAGCTGTTAGGCATTTGGACGGGCACATGTCACTCTAATTTCCCGGCAGGAAGAAGAATTAACCAAAGTCTCAGCCACCCACCGGGAACCAGTATAGGACAGGATCCAAAATTTTGGACTTGCGTTCAGCTCACAAAAAACGAGTTGAGAAATGGAGCTCAGGGGCACAGCAATTCACAAACTGGCACAGTGATAAAGGACAACTATCGTCCAAAAATCTGTTGAGGGAAGTCAACGAGGCGGACTTGAAAGCGAGGCAAAATAGCAGGAAACAGATTTCAAGAGGTACCTTGGATTCGCCTGTAAAGCACAGGAAGAGGGGCACAACTTGGACAATGGTGCACTTGGCCAAAAAGGGCGTATGCGTTTTCTCCTGAATATATTCAGGAGAAAACGCATACGCCCTTTTTGGCCAAGCAAGCAAGCGGGCAATGCAAATCTGCACTACAAAGGAGTATCACTTCCCACCGGTCAAAAGGGACATCCACAAAAAGTGTAAAAACCAGAAAGGAAAGGCAGGCCCTGGAGAACTGGGAGCCTTGTTATGCTGATGGGCGGGATGTAAACTGCCAACTGCCTCACTGGAGGAGTGCATTGTGTTCCCTAAAACAAGTAAACAACAGAGCTACAGAGCCAAGGCCACTTCCAGTCTAGGGAATATACCTTGGGAAAACTGAAAATCAATAAGAAAGAGCCACCTCCAAATTTAGGGCTGCACTGACTACAAGAACCTCAACTTGGGTACACCTTAAATATCCCAGGAAATATAAAAATGGTTCAAAACATTGTGGTACTTACGTACGATGGAATATCCCTCAGCCATGAAATCAATGTCATAAGACCAGTAGCAGCAAAGTGAGTGGATTCAGGTACGATGATTCTAAGTGAAATAAGTCACACAGAAAAAGAAACTTATCATAAGATATCACTTATGAAGATCCTGTAAACATGGCTACACGTGAACTGAGTTAGGAAAGAGAACAGAGTCTCACATTTAGAAAACACTCTTATGCCTGCACAAAGGGGATGGAGAGGTGGGGTGATGCATAAAACCAGAGTTTGATATAAGCACAGGGACCGTTCCAAAAACCAACTTTGGAATAGACAAGACCTACACCTTCCTCAGTGAAAGAGACTCAAAACCCCATATTTCCCGCAGAGGAATATATCTGACTAGTAAGAATCTTAAAACCTATGTATTGATATGACTCCATAAGGGAATCAAGTGTGTCTAGAGTGGCATAAACATGGCAGCGAGAATCAGCTCAAACCCACTATAAAAAGGAATTTCAAAAGCAAAACCAAAAAACAGGGAAATTCTTTACAATTCCTTCAGGGTGTCTGAGGAAACCTGGAAAGACCCTATCTACAATGACAGCTGGATGTGGCATAAGGCTGGACACTTGGGACTGAGAGGACTGGTGAGATTGGGTGAGCAAATGCAGACCATTTCAAGCAATAATGCATGGCCCCCATTCCATGGGTCCCAACTCTCCATGTTCAAGGGAATATTACTACAGCTATAACATGTACAGGAAACCTAGAGAATAGACACACTGTGAATACGAAAGGTTTCTAAAACTCAACGAATAGTCCCTCTCCTGGTGCTCCAGTTTGACTTTCCAACTGCCTTACTATCAATCTCCCAACTTGGAGAGACAGGCCCTTTAACCTCCTGGTTTGCACAGGTTCCCAATTTGGCAGAGGATGGAAGGGACGAGGGAGAACCCATGAGAGAGTAGCTGTTAGGCATTTGGACGGGCACATGTCACTCTAATTTCCCGGCAGGAAGAAGAATTAACCAAAGTCTCAGCCACCCACCGGGAACCAGTATAGGACATGATCCAAAATTTTGGACGTGCGTTCAGCTCACAAAAAACGAGTTGAGAAATGGAGCTCAGGGGCACAGCAATTCACAAACTGGCAGAGTGATAAAGGACAACTATCGTCCAAAAATCTGTTGAGGGAAGTCAACGAGGCGGACTTGAAAGCGAGGCAAAATAGCAGGAAACAGATTTCAAGAGGTACCTTGGAATCGCCTGTAAAGCACAGGAAGAGGGGCACAACTTGGACAATGGTGCACTTGGCCAAAAAGGGCGTATGCGTTTTCTCCTGAATATATTCAGGAGAAAATGCATACGCCCTTTTTGGCCAAGCAAGCAAGCGGGCAATGCAAATCTGCACTACAAAGAAGTATCACTTCCCACCGGTCAAAAGGGACATCCCCAAAATGTGTAAAAACCAGAAAGGCAAGACAGGCCCTGGAGAAGTGGGAGTCTTGTTATGCTGATGGGCGGGATGTAAATTGCCAACTGCCTCACTGGAGGAGTGCATTGTGTGCCCTAAAACAAGTAAACAACAGAGCTACAGAGCCAAGGCCACTTCCAGTCTAGGGAATATACCTTGGGAAAACTGAAAATCAATAAGAAAGAGCCACCTCCAAATTTAGGGCTGCACTGACTACAAGAACCTCAACTTGGGTACACCTTAAATATCCCAGGCAATATAAAAATGGTTCAAAACATTGTGGTACTTACGTACGATGGAATATCCCTCAGCCATGAAATCAATGTCATAAGACCAGTAGCAGCAAAGTGAGTGGATTCAGGTACGATGATTCTAAGTGAAATAAGTCACACAGAAAAAGAAACTTATCATAAGATATCACTTATGAAGATCCTGTAAACATGGCTACACGTGAACTGAGTTAGGAAAGAGAACAGAGTCTCACATTTAGAAAACACTCTTATGCCTGCATAAAGGGGAAGGAGAGGTGGGGTGATGCATAAAACCAGAGTTTGATATAAGCACAGGGACCGTTTCAAAAACCAACTTTGGAATAGACAAAACCTACACCTTCCTCAGTGAAAGAGACTCAAAACCCCATATTTCCCACAGAGGAATATATCTGACTAGTAAGAATCTTAAAACCTATGTATTGATATGTCTCCATAAGGGAATCAAGTGTGTCTAGAGTGGCATAAACATGGCAGCGAGAATCAGCTCAAACCCACTATAAAAAGGAATTTCAAAAGCAAAACCAAAAAACAGGGAAATTCTTTACAATTCCTTCAGGGTGTCTGAGGAAACCTGGAAAGACCCTATCTACAATGACAGCTGGATGTGGCATAAGGCTGGGCACTTGGGACTGAGAGGATTGGTGAGATTGGGTGAGCAAATGCAGACCCTTTCAAGCAATAATGCATGGCCCCCATTCCATGGGTCCCAACTCTCCATGTTCAAGGGAATATTACTACAGCTATAACATGTACAGGAAACCTAGAGAATGGACACACTGTGAATACGAAAGGTTTCTAAAACTCAACGAATAGTCCCTCTCCTGGTGCTCCAGTTTGACTTTCCAACTGCCTTACTATCAATCTCCCAACTTGGAGAGACAGGCCCTTTAACCTCCTGGTTTGCACAGGTTCCCAATTTGCCAGAGGATGGAAGGGACGAGGGAGAACCCATGAGAGAGTAGCTGTTAGGCATTTGGACGGGCACATGTCACTCTAATTTCCCGGCAGGAAGAAGAATTAACCAAAGTCTCAGCCACCCACCGGGAACCAGTATAGGACATGATCCAAAATTTTGGACTTGCGTTCAGCTCACAAAAAACGAGTTGAGAAATGGAGCTCAGGGGCACAGCAATTCACAAACTGGCAGAGTGATAAAGGACAACTATCGTCCAAAAATCTGTTGAGGGAAGTCAACGAGGCGGACTTGAAAGCGAGGCAACATAGCAGGAAATAGATTTCAAGAGGTACGTTGGAATCGCCTGTAAAGCACAGGAAGAGGGGCACAACTTGGACAATGGTGCACTTGGCCAAAAAAGGGCGTATGCGTTTTCTCCTGAATATATTCAGGAGAAAACGCATACGCCCTTTTTGGCCAAGCAAGCAAGCGGGCAATGCAAATCTGCACTACAAAGAAGTATCACTTCCCACCGGTCAAAAGGGACATCCACAAAATGTGTAAAAACCAGAAAGGCAAGACAGGCCCTGGAGAACTGGGAGCCTTGTTATGCTGATGGGTGGGATGTAAACTGCCAACTGCCTCACTGGAGGAGTGCATTGTGTTCCCTAAAACAAGTAAACAACAGAGCTACAGAGCCAAGGCCACTTCCAGTCTAGGTAATATACCTTGGGAAAACTGAAAATCAATAAGAAAGAGCCACCTCCAAATTTAGGGCTGCACTGACTACAAGAACCTCAACTTGGGTACACCTTAAATATCCCAGGAAATATAAAAATGGTTCAAAACATTGTGGTACTTACGTACGATGGAATATCCCTCAGCCATGAAATCAATGTCATAAGACCAGTAGCAGCAAAGTGAGTGGATTCAGGTACGATGATTCTAAGTGA
The DNA here is from genome assembly GCF_025265405.1 of Mesoplodon densirostris. NCBI lineage: Eukaryota > Metazoa > Chordata > Mammalia > Artiodactyla > Ziphiidae > Mesoplodon > Mesoplodon densirostris. Next base: position 381,477 of record NW_026778187.1, on the reverse strand, counting down.
AATAAGTCACACAGAAAAAGAAACTTATCATAAGATATCACTTATGAAGATCCTGTAAACATGGCTACACGTGAACTGAGTTAGGAAAGAGAACAGAGTCTCACATTTAGAAAACACTCTTATGCCTGCACAAAGGGGATGGAGAGGTGGGGTGATGCATAAAACCAGAGTTTGATATAAGCACAGGGACCGTTCCAAAAACCAACTTTGGAATAGACAAGACCTACACCTTCCTCAGTGAAAGAGACTCAAAACCCCATATTTCCCGCAGAGGAATATATCTGACTAGTAAGAATCTTAAAACCTATGTATTGATATGACTCCATAAGGGAATCAAGTGTGTCTAGAGTGGCATAAACATGGCAGCGAGAATCAGCTCAAACCCACTATAAAAAGGAATTTCAAAAGCAAAACCAAAAAACAGGGAAATTCTTTACAATTCCTTCAGGGTGTCTGAGGAAACCTGGAAAGACCCTATCTACAATGACAGCTGGATGTGGCATAAGGCTGGACACTTGGGACTGAGAGGACTGGTGAGATTGGGTGAGCAAATGCAGACCATTTCAAGCAATAATGCATGGCCCCCATTCCATGGGTCCCAACTCTCCAGGTTCAAGGGAATATTACTACAGCTATAACATGTACAGGAAACCTAGAGAATAGACACACTGTGAATACGAAAGGTTTCTAAAACTCAACGAATAGTCCCTCTCCTGGTGCTCCAGTTTGACTTTCCAACTGCCTTACTATCAATCTCCCAACTTGGAGAGACAGGCCCTTTAACCTCCTGGTTTGCACAGGTTCCCAATTTGGCAGAGGATGGAAGGGACGAGGGAGAACCCATGAGAGAGTAGCTGTTAGGCATTTGGACGGGCACATGTCACTCTAATTTCCCGGCAGGAAGAAGAATTAACCAAAGTCTCAGCCACCCACCGGGAACCAGTATAGGACATGATCCAAAATTTTGGACGTGCGTTCAGCTCACAAAAAACGAGTTGAGAAATGGAGCTCAGGGGCACAGCAATTCACAAACTGGCAGAGTGATAAAGGACAACTATCGTCCAAAAATCTGTTGAGGGAAGTCAACGAGGCGGACTTGAAAGCGAGGCAAAATAGCAGGAAACAGATTTCAAGAGGTACCTTGGAATCGCCTGTAAAGCACAGGAAGAGGGGCACAACTTGGACAATGGTGCACTTGGCCAAAAAGGGCGTATGCGTTTTCTCCTGAATATATTCAGGAGAAAATGCATACGCCCTTTTTGGCCAAGCAAGCAAGCGGGCAATGCAAATCTGCACTACAAAGAAGTATCACTTCCCACCGGTCAAAAGGGACATCCCCAAAATGTGTAAAAACCAGAAAGGCAAGACAGGCCCTGGAGAACTGGGAGTCTTGTTATGCTGATGGGCGGGATGTAAATTGCCAACTGCCTCACTGGAGGAGTGCATTGTGTGCCCTAAAACAAGTAAACAACAGAGCTACAGAGCCAAGGCCACTTCCAGTCTAGGGAATATACCTTGGGAAAACTGAAAATCAATAAGAAAGAGCCACCTCCAAATTTAGGGCTGCACTGACTACAAGAACCTCAACTTGGGTACACCTTAAATATCCCAGGCAATATAAAAATGGTTCAAAACATTGTGGTACTTACGTACGATGGAATATCCCTCAGCCATGAAATCAATGTCATAAGACCAGTAGCAGCAAAGTGAGTGGATTCAGGTACGATGATTCTAAGTGAAATAAGTCACACAGAAAAAGAAACTTATCATAAGATATCACTTATGAAGATCCTGTAAACATGGCTACACGTGAACTGAGTTAGGAAAGAGAACAGAGTCTCACATTTAGAAAACACTCTTATGCCTGCATAAAGGGGAAGGAGAGGTGGGGTGATGCATAAAACCAGAGTTTGATATAAGCACAGGGACCGTTTCAAAAACCAACTTTGGAATAGACAAAACCTACACCTTCCTCAGTGAAAGAGACTCAAAACCCCATATTTCCCACAGAGGAATATATCTGACTAGTAAGAATCTTAAAACCTATGTATTGATATGTCTCCATAAGGGAATCAAGTGTGTCTAGAGTGGCATAAACATGGCAGCGAGAATCAGCTCAAACCCACTATAAAAAGGAATTTCAAAAGCAAAACCAAAAAACAGGGAAATTCTTTACAATTCCTTCAGGGTGTCTGAGGAAACCTGGAAAGACCCTATCTACAATGACAGCTGGATGTGGCATAAGGCTGGGCACTTGGGACTGAGAGGATTGGTGAGATTGGGTGAGCAAATGCAGACCCTTTCAAGCAATAATGCATGGCCCCCATTCCATGGGTCCCAACTCTCCATGTTCAAGGGAATATTACTACAGCTATAACATGTACAGGAAACCTAGAGAATGGACACACTGTGAATACGAAAGGTTTCTAAAACTCAACGAATAGTCCCTCTCCTGGTGCTCCAGTTTGACTTTCCAACTGCCTTACTATCAATCTCCCAACTTGGAGAGACAGGCCCTTTAACCTCCTGGTTTGCACAGGTTCCCAATTTGGCAGAGGATGGAAGGGACGAGGGAGAACCCATGAGAGAGTAGCTGTTAGGCATTTGGACGGGCACATGTCACTCTAATTTCCCGGCAGGAAGAAGAATTAACCAAAGTCTCAGCCACCCACCGGGAACCAGTATAGGACAGGATCCAAAATTTTGGACTTGCGTTCAGCTCACAAAAAACGAGTTGAGAAATGGAGCTCAGGGGCACAGCAATTCACAAACTGGCACAGTGATAAAGGACAACTATCGTCCAAAAATCTGTTGAGGGAAGTCAACGAGGCGGACTTGAATGCGAGGCAAAATAGCAGGAAACAGATTTCAAGAGGTACCTTGGAATCGCCTGTAAAGCACAGGAAGAGGGGCACAACTTGGACAATGGTGCACTTGGCCAAAAAGGGCGTATGCGTTTTCTCCTGAATATATTCAGGAGAAAACGCATACGCCCTTTTTGGCCAAGCAAGCAAGCGGGCAATGCAAATCTGCACTACAAAGAAGTATCACTTCCCACCGGTCAAAAGGGACATCCACAAAATGTGTAAAAACCAGAAAGGCAAGACAGGCCCTGGAGAATGGGAGCCTTGTTATGCTGATGGGCGGGATGTAAACTGCCAACTGCCTCACTGGAGGAGTGCATTATGTTCCCTAAAACAAGTAAACAACAGAGCTACAGAGCCAAGGCCACTTCCAGTCTAGGGAATATACCTTGGGAAAACTGAAAATCAATAAGAAAGAGCCACCTCCAAATTTAGGGCTGCACTGACTACAAGAACCTCAACTTGGGTACACCTTAAATATCCCAGGAAATATAAAAATGGTTCAAAACATTGTGGTACTTACGTACGATGGAATATCCCTCAGCCATGAAATCAATGTCATAAGACCAGTAGCAGCAAAGTGAGTGGATTCAGGTACGATGATTCTAAGTGAAATAAGTCACACAGAAAAAGAAACTTATCATAAGATATCACTTAGGAAGATCCTGTAAACATGGCTACACGTGAACTGAGTTAGGAAAGAGAACAGAGTCTCACATTTAGAAAACACTCTTATGCCTGCATAAAGGGGAAGGAGAGGTGGGGTGATGCATAAAACCAGAGTTTGATATAAGCACAGGGACCGTTTCAAAAACCAACTTTGGAATTGACAAGACAGACACCTTCCTCAGTGAAAGAGACTCAAAACCCCATATTTCCCACAGGGGAATATATATGACTAGTAAGAATCTTAAAACCTATGTATTGATATGTCTCCATAAGGGAATCAAGTGTGTCTAGAGTGGCATAAACATGGCAGCGAGAATCAGCTCAAACCCACTATAAAAAGGAATTTCAAAAGCAAAACCAAAAAACAGGGAAATTCTTTACAATTCCTTCAGGGTGTCTGAGGAAACCTGGAAAGACCCTATCTACAATGACAGCTGGATGTGGCATAAGGCTGGACACTTGGGACTGAGAGGATTGGTGAGATTGGGTGAGCAAATGCAGACCCTTTCAAGCAATAATGCATGGCCCCCATTCCATGGGTCCCAACTCTCCAGGTTCAAGGGAATATTACTACAGCTATAACATTTACAGGAAACCTAGAGAATGGACACACTGTGAATACGAAAGGTTTCTAAAACTCAACGAATAGTCCCTCTCCTGGGGCTCCAGTTTGACTTTCCAACTGCCTTACTATCAATCTCCCAACATGGAGAGACAGGCCCTTTAACCTCCTGGTTTGCACAGGTTCCCAATTTGGCAGAGGATGGAAGGGACGAGGGAGAACCCATGAGAGAGTAGCTGTTAGGCATTTGGACGGGCACATGTCACTCTAATTTCCCGGCAGGAAGAAGAATTAACCAAAGTCTCAGCCACCCACCGGGAACCAGTATAGGACAGGATCCAAAATTTTGGACTTGCGTTCAGCTCACAAAAAACGAGTTGAGAAATGGAGCTCAGGGGCACAGCAATTCACAAACTGGCACAGTGATAAAGGACAACTATCGTCCAAAAATCTGTTGAGGGAAGTCAACGAGGCGGACTTGAAAGCGAGGCAAAATAGCAGGAAACAGATTTCAAGAGGTACCTTGGATTCGCCTGTAAAGCACAGGAAGAGGGGCACAACTTGGACAATGGTGCACTTGGCCAAAAAGGGCGTATGCGTTTTCTCCTGAATATATTCAGGAGAAAACGCATACGCCCTTTTTGGCCAAGCAAGCAAGCGGGCAATGCAAATCTGCACTACAAAGGAGTATCACTTCCCACCGGTCAAAAGGGACATCCACAAAAAGTGTAAAAACCAGAAAGGAAAGGCAGGCCCTGGAGAACTGGGAGCCTTGTTATGCTGATGGGCGGGATGTAAACTGCCAACTGCCTCACTGGAGGAGTGCATTGTGTTCCCTAAAACAAGTAAACAACAGAGCTACAGAGCCAAGGCCACTTCCAGTCTAGGGAATATACCTTGGGAAAACTGAAAATCAATAAGAAAGAGCCACCTCCAAATTTAGGGCTGCACTGACTACAAGAACCTCAACTTGGGTACACCTTAAATATCCCAGGAAATATAAAAATGGTTCAAAACATTGTGGTACTTACGTACGATGGAATATCCCTCAGCCATGAAATCAATGTCATAAGACCAGTAGCAGCAAAGTGAGTGGATTCAGGTACGATGATTCTAAGTGAAATAAGTCACACAGAAAAAGAAACTTATCATAAGATATCACTTATGAAGATCCTGTAAACATGGCTACACGTGAACTGAGTTAGGAAAGAGAACAGAGTCTCACATTTAGAAAACACTCTTATGCCTGCACAAAGGGGATGGAGAGGTGGGGTGATGCATAAAACCAGAGTTTGATATAAGCACAGGGACCGTTCCAAAAACCAACTTTGGAATAGACAAGACCTACACCTTCCTCAGTGAAAGAGACTCAAAACCCCATATTTCCCGCAGAGGAATATATCTGACTAGTAAGAATCTTAAAACCTATGTATTGATATGACTCCATAAGGGAATCAAGTGTGTCTAGAGTGGCATAAACATGGCAGCGAGAATCAGCTCAAACCCACTATAAAAAGGAATTTCAAAAGCAAAACCAAAAAACAGGGAAATTCTTTACAATTCCTTCAGGGTGTCTGAGGAAACCTGGAAAGACCCTATCTACAATGACAGCTGGATGTGGCATAAGGCTGGACACTTGGGACTGAGAGGACTGGTGAGATTGGGTGAGCAAATGCAGACCATTTCAAGCAATAATGCATGGCCCCCATTCCATGGGTCCCAACTCTCCAGGTTCAAGGGAATATTACTACAGCTATAACATGTACAGGAAACCTAGAGAATAGACACACTGTGAATACGAAAGGTTTCTAAAACTCAACGAATAGTCCCTCTCCTGGTGCTCCAGTTTGACTTTCCAACTGCCTTACTATCAATCTCCCAACTTGGAGAGACAGGCCCTTTAACCTCCTGGTTTGCACAGGTTCCCAATTTGGCAGAGGATGGAAGGGACGAGGGAGAACCCATGAGAGAGTAGCTGTTAGGCATTTGGACGGGCACATGTCACTCTAATTTCCCGGCAGGAAGAAGAATTAACCAAAGTCTCAGCCACCCACCGGGAACCAGTATAGGACATGATCCAAAATTTTGGACGTGCGTTCAGCTCACAAAAAACGAGTTGAGAAATGGAGCTCAGGGGCACAGCAATTCACAAACTGGCAGAGTGATAAAGGACAACTATCGTCCAAAAATCTGTTGAGGGAAGTCAACGAGGCGGACTTGAAAGCGAGGCAAAATAGCAGGAAACAGATTTCAAGAGGTACCTTGGAATCGCCTGTAAAGCACAGGAAGAGGGGCACAACTTGGACAATGGTGCACTTGGCCAAAAAGGGCGTATGCGTTTTCTCCTGAATATATTCAGGAGAAAATGCATACGCCCTTTTTGGCCAAGCAAGCAAGCGGGCAATGCAAATCTGCACTACAAAGAAGTATCACTTCCCACCGGTCAAAAGGGACATCCCCAAAATGTGTAAAAACCAGAAAGGCAAGACAGGCCCTGGAGAAGTGGGAGTCTTGTTATGCTGATGGGCGGGATGTAAATTGCCAACTGCCTCACTGGAGGAGTGCATTGTGTGCCCTAAAACAAGTAAACAACAGAGCTACAGAGCCAAGGCCACTTCCAGTCTAGGGAATATACCTTGGGAAAACTGAAAATCAATAAGAAAGAGCCACCTCCAAATTTAGGGCTGCACTGACTACAAGAACCTCAACTTGGGTACACCTTAAATATCCCAGGCAATATAAAAATGGTTCAAAACATTGTGGTACTTACGTACGATGGAATATCCCTCAGCCATGAAATCAATGTCATAAGACCAGTAGCAGCAAAGTGAGTGGATTCAGGTACGATGATTCTAAGTGAAATAAGTCACACAGAAAAAGAAACTTATCATAAGATATCACTTATGAAGATCCTGTAAACATGGCTACACGTGAACTGAGTTAGGAAAGAGAACAGAGTCTCACATTTAGAAAACACTCTTATGCCTGCATAAAGGGGAAGGAGAGGTGGGGTGATGCATAAAACCAGAGTTTGATATAAGCACAGGGACCGTTTCAAAAACCAACTTTGGAATAGACAAAACCTACACCTTCCTCAGTGAAAGAGACTCAAAACCCCATATTTCCCACAGAGGAATATATCTGACTAGTAAGAATCTTAAAACCTATGTATTGATATGTCTCCATAAGGGAATCAAGTGTGTCTAGAGTGGCATAAACATGGCAGCGAGAATCAGCTCAAACCCACTATAAAAAGGAATTTCAAAAGCAAAACCAAAAAACAGGGAAATTCTTTACAATTCCTTCAGGGTGTCTGAGGAAACCTGGAAAGACCCTATCTACAATGACAGCTGGATGTGGCATAAGGCTGGGCACTTGGGACTGAGAGGATTGGTGAGATTGGGTGAGCAAATGCAGACCCTTTCAAGCAATAATGCATGGCCCCCATTCCATGGGTCCCAACTCTCCATGTTCTAGGGAATATTACTACAGCTATAACATGTACAGGAAACCTAGAGAATGGACACACTGTGAATACGAAAGGTTTCTAAAACTCAACGAATAGTCCCTCTCCTGGTGCTCCAGTTTGACTTTCCAACTGCCTTACTATCAATCTCCCAACTTGGAGAGACAGGCCCTTTAACCTCCTGGTTTGCACAGGTTCCCAATTTGCCAGAGGATGGAAGGGACGAGGGAGAACCCATGAGAGAGTAGCTGTTAGGCATTTGGACGGGCACATGTCACTCTAATTTCCCGGCAGGAAGAAGAATTAACCAAAGTCTCAGCCACCCACCGGGAACCAGTATAGGACATGATCCAAAATTTTGGACTTGCGTTCAGCTCACAAAAAACGAGTTGAGAAATGGAGCTCAGGGGCACAGCAATTCACAAACTGGCAGAGTGATAAAGGACAACTATCGTCCAAAAATCTGTTGAGGGAAGTCAACGAGGCGGACTTGAAAGCGAGGCAACATAGCAGGAAATAGATTTCAAGAGGTACGTTGGAATCGCCTGTAAAGCACAGGAAGAGGGGCACAACTTGGACAATGGTGCACTTGGCCAAAAAAGGGCGTATGCGTTTTCTCCTGAATATATTCAGGAGAAAACGCATACGCCCTTTTTGGCCAAGCAAGCAAGCGGGCAATGCAAATCTGCACTACAAAGAAGTATCACTTCCCACCGGTCAAAAGGGACATCCACAAAATGTGTAAAAACCAGAAAGGCAAGACAGGCCCTGGAGAACTGGGAGCCTTGTTATGCTGATGGGTGGGATGTAAACTGCCAACTGCCTCACTGGAGGAGTGCATTGTGTTCCCTAAAACAAGTAAACAACAGAGCTACAGAGCCAAGGCCACTTCCAGTCTAGGTAATATACCTTGGGAAAACTGAAAATCAATAAGAAAGAGCCACCTCCAAATTTAGGGCTGCACTGACTACAAGAACCTCAACTTGGGTACACCTTAAATATCCCAGGAAATATAAAAATGGTTCAAAACATTGTGGTACTTACGTACGATGGAATATCCCTCAGCCATGAAATCAATGTCATAAGACCAGTAGCAGCAAAGTGAGTGGATTCAGGTACGATGATTCTAAGTGAAATAAGTCACACAGAAAAAGAAACTTATCATAAGATATCACTTATGAAGATCCTGTAAACATGGCTACACGTGAACTGAGTTAGGAAAGAGAACAGAGTCTCACATTTAGAAAACACTCTTATGCCTGCACAAAGGGGATGGAGAGGTGGGGTGATGCATAAAACCAGAGTTTGATATAAGCACAGGGACCGTTCCAAAAACCAACTTTGGAATAGACAAGACCTACACCTTCCTCAGTGAAAGAGACTCAAAACCCCATATTTCCCGCAGAGGAATATATCTGACTAGTAAGAATCTTAAAACCTATGTATTGATATGACTCCATAAGGGAATCAAGTGTGTCTAGAGTGGCATAAACATGGCAGCGAGAATCAGCTCAAACCCACTATAAAAAGGAATTTCAAAAGCAAAACCAAAAAACAGGGAAATTCTTTACAATTCCTTCAGGGTGTCTGAGGAAACCTGGAAAGACCCTATCTACAATGACAGCTGGATGTGGCATAAGGCTGGACACTTGGGACTGAGAGGACTGGTGAGATTGGGTGAGCAAATGCAGACCATTTCAAGCAATAATGCATGGCCCCCATTCCATGGGTCCCAACTCTCCAGGTTCAAGGGAATATTACTACAGCTATAACATTTACAGGAAACCTAGAGAATAGACACACTGTGAATACGAAAGGTTTCTAAAACTCAACGAATAGTCCCTCTCCTGGTGCTCCAGTTTGACTTTCCAACTGCCTTACTATCAATCTCCCAACTTGGAGAGACAGGCCCTTTAACCTCCTGGTTTGCACAGGTTCCCAATTTGGCAGAGGATGGAAGGGACGAGGGAGAACCCATGAGAGAGTAGCTGTTAGGCATTTGGACGGGCACATGTCACTCTAATTTCCCGGCAGGAAGAAGAATTAACCAAAGTCTCAGCCACCCACCGGGAACCAGTATAGGACATGATCCAAAATTTTGGACGTGCGTTCAGCTCACAAAAAACGAGTTGAGAAATGGAGCTCAGGGGCACAGCAATTCACAAACTGGCAGAGTGATAAAGGACAACTATCGTCCAAAAATCTGTTGAGGGAAGTCAACGAGGCGGACTTGAAAGCGAGGCAAAATAGCAGGAAACAGATTTCAAGAGGTACCTTGGAATCGCCTGTAAAGCACAGGAAGAGGGGCACAACTTGGACAATGGTGCACTTGGCCAAAAAGGGCGTATGCGTTTTCTCCTGAATATATTCAGGAGAAAATGCATACGCCCTTTTTGGCCAAGCAAGCAAGCGGGCAATGCAAATCTGCACTACAAAGAAGTATCACTTCCCACCGGTCAAAAGGGACATCCCCAAAATGTGTAAAAACCAGAAAGGCAAGACAGGCCCTGGAGAACTGGGAGTCTTGTTATGCTGATGGGCGGGATGTAAATTGCCAACTGCCTCACTGGAGGAGTGCATTGTGTGCCCTAAAACAAGTAAACAACAGAGCTACAGAGCCAAGGCCACTTCCAGTCTAGGGAATATACCTTGGGAAAACTGAAAATCAATAAGAAAGAGCCACCTCCAAATTTAGGGCTGCACTGACTACAAGAACCTCAACTTGGGTACACCTTAAATATCCCAGGAAATATAAAAATGGTTCAAAACATTGTGGTACTTACGTACGATGGAATATCCCTCAGCCATGAAATCAATGTCATAAGACCAGTAGCAGCAAAGTGAGTGGATTCAGGTACGATGATTCTAAGTGAAATAAGTCACACAGAAAAAGAAACTTATCATAAGATATCACTTATGAAGATCCTGTAAACATGGCTACACGTGAACTGAGTTAGGAAAGAGAACAGAGTCTCACATTTAGAAAACACTCTTATGCCTGCATAAAGGGGAAGGAGAGGTGGGGTGATGCATAAAACCAGAGTTTGATATAAGCACAGGGACCGTTTCAAAAACCAACTTTGGAATAGACAAAACCTACACCTTCCTCAGTGAAAGAGACTCAAAACCCCATATTTCCCACAGAGGAATATATCTGACTAGTAAGAATCTTAAAACCTATGTATTGATATGTCTCCATAAGGGAATCAAGTGTGTCTAGAGTGGCATAAACATGGCAGCGAGAATCAGCTCAAACCCACTATAAAAAGGAATTTCAAAAGCAAAACCAAAAAACAGGGAAATTCTTTACAATTCCTTCAGGGTGTCTGAGGAAACCTGGAAAGACCCTATCTACAATGACAGCTGGATGTGGCATAAGGCTGGGCACTTGGGACTGAGAGGATTGGTGAGATTGGGTGAGCAAATGCAGACCCTTTCAAGCAATAATGCATGGCCCCCATTCCATGGGTCCCAACTCTCCATGTTCAAGGGAATATTACTACAGCTATAACATGTACAGGAAACCTAGAGAATGGACACACTGTGAATACGAAAGGTTTCTAAAACTCAACGAATAGTCCCTCTCCTGGTGCTCCAGTTTGACTTTCCAACTGCCTTACTATCAATCTCCCAACTTGGAGAGACAGGCCCTTTAACCTCCTGGTTTGCACAGGTTCCCAATTTGGCAGAGGATGGAAGGGACGAGGGAGAACCCATGAGAGAGTAGCTGTTAGGCATTTGGACGGGCACATGTCACTCTAATTTCCCGGCAGGAAGAAGAATTAACCAAAGTCTCAGCCACCCACCGGGAACCAGTATAGGACAGGATCCAAAATTTTGGACTTGCGTTCAGCTCACAAAAAACGAGTTGAGAAATGGAGCTCAGGGGCACAGCAATTCACAAACTGGCACAGTGATAAAGGACAACTATCGTCCAAAAATCTGTTGAGGGAAGTCAACGAGGCGGACTTGAATGCGAGGCAAAATAGCAGGAAACAGATTTCAAGAGGTACCTTGGAATCGCCTGTAAAGCACAGGAAGAGGGGCACAACTTGGACAATGGTGCACTTGGCCAAAAAGGGCGTATGCGTTTTCTCCTGAATATATTCAGGAGAAAACGCATACGCCCTTTTTGGCCAAGCAAGCAAGCGGGCAATGCAAATCTGCACTACAAAGAAGTATCACTTCCCACCGGTCAAAAGGGACATCCACAAAATGTGTAAAAACCAGAAAGGCAAGACAGGCCCTGGAGAATGGGAGCCTTGTTATGCTGATGGGCGGGATGTAAACTGCCAACTGCCTCACTGGAGGAGTGCATTGTGTTCCCTAAAACAAGTAAACAACAGAGCTACAGAGCCAAGGCCACTTCCAGTCTAGGGAATATACCTTGGGAAAACTGAAAATCAATAAGAAAGAGCCACCTCCAAATTTAGGGCTGCACTGACTACAAGAACCTCAACTTGGGTACACCTTAAATATCCCAGGAAATATAAAAATGGTTCAAAACATTGTGGTACTTACGTACGATGGAATATCCCTCAGCCATGAAATCAATGTCATAAGACCAGTAGCAGCAAAGTGAGTGGATTCAGGTACGATGATTCTAAGTGAAATAAGTCACACAGAAAAAGAAACTTATCATAAGATATCACTTATGAAGATCCTGTAAACATGGCTACACGTGAACTGAGTTAGGAAAGAGAACAGAGTCTCACATTTAGAAAACACTCTTATGCCTGCATAAAGGGGATGGAGAGGTCGGGTGATGCATAAAACCAGAGTTTGATATAAGCACAGGGACTGTTCCAAAAACCAACTTTGGAATAGACAAGACCTACACCTTCCTCAGTGAAAGAGACTCAAAACCCCATATTTCCCACAGAGGAATATATCTGACTAGTAAGAATCTTAAAACCTATGTATTGATATGACTCCATAAGGGAATCAAGTGTGTCTAGAGTGGCATAAACATGGCAGCGAGAATCAGCTCAAACCCACTATAAAAAGGAATTTCAAAAGCAAAACCAAAAAACAGGGAAATTCTTTACAATTCCTTCAGGGTGTCTGAGGAAACCTGGAAAGACCCTATCTACAATGACAGCTGGATGTGGCATAAGGCTGGACACTTGGGACTGAGAGGATTGGTGAGATTGGGTGAGCAAATGCAGACCATTTCAAGCAATAATGCATGGCCCCCATTCCATGGGTCCCAACTCTCCAGGTTCAAGGGAATATTACTACAGCTATAACATGTACAGGAAACCTAGAGGATAGACACACTGTGAATACGAAAGGTTTCTAAAACTCAACGAATAGTCCCTCTCCTGGTGCTCCAGTTTGACTTTCCAACTGCCTTACTATCAATCTCCCAACTTGGAGAGACAGGCCCTTTAACCTCCTGGTTTGCACAGGTTCCCAATTTGGCAGAGGATGGAAGGGACGAGGGAGAACCCATGAGAGAGTAGCTGTTAGGCTTTTGGACGGGCACATGTCACTCTAATTTCCCGGCAGGAAGAAGAATTAACCAAAGTCTCAGCCACCCACCGGGAACCAGTATAGGACATGATCCAAAATTTTGGACGTGCGTTCAGCTCACAAAAAACGAGTTGAGAAATGGAGCTCAGGGGCACAGCAATTCACAAACTGGCAGAGTGATAAAGGACAACTATCGTCCAAAAATCTGTTGAGGGAAGTCAACGAGGCGGACTTGAAAGCGAGGCAAAATAGCAGGAAACAGATTTTAAGAGGTACCTTGGAATCGCCTGTAAAGCACAGGAAGAGGGGCACAACTTGGACAATGGTGCACTTGGCCAAAAAGGGCGTATGCGTTTTCTCCTGAATATATTCAGGAGAAAACGCATACGCCCTTTTTGGCCAAGCAAGCAAGCGGGCAATGCAAATCTGCACTACAAAGAAGTATCACTTCCCACCGGTCAAAAGGGACATCCACAAAATGTGTAAAAACCAGAAAGGCAAGACAGGCCCTGGAGAACTGGGAGCCTTGTTATTCTGATGGGCGGGATGTAAATTGCCAACTGCCTCACTGGAGGAGTGCATTGTGTGCCCTAAAACAAGTAAACAACAGAGCTACAGAGCCAAGGCCACTTCCAGTCTAGGTAATATACCTTGGGAAAACTGAAAATCAATAAGAAAGAGCCACCTCCAAATTTAGGGCTGCACTGACTACAAGAACCTCAACTTGGGTACACCTTAAATATCCCAGGAAATATAAAAATGGTTCAAAACATTGTGGTACTTACGTACGATGGAATATTCCTCAGCCATGAAATCAATGTCATAAGACCAGTAGCAGCAAAGTGAGTGGATTCAAGTACGATGATTCTAAGTGAAATAAGTCACACAGAAAAAGAAACTTATCATAAGATATCACTTATGAAGATCCTGTAAACATGGCTACACGTGAACTGAGTTAGGAAAGAGAACAGAGTCTCACATTTAGAAAACACTCTTATGCCTGCATAAAGGGGATGGAGAGGTGGGGTGATGCATAAAACCAGAGTTTGATATAAGCACAGGGACCGTTCCAAAAACCAACTTTGGAATAGACAAGACCTACACCTTCCTCAGTGAAAGAGACTCAAAACCCCATATTTCCCGCAGAGGAATATATCTGACTAGTAAGAATCTTAAAACCTATGCATTGATATGACCCCATAAGGGAATCAAGTGTGTCTAGAGTGGCATAAACATGGCAGCCAGAATCAGCTCAAACCCACTATAAAAAGGAATTTCAAAAGCAAAACCAAAAAACAGGGAAATTCTTTACAATTCCTTCAGGGTGTCTGAGGAAACCTGGAAAGACCCTATCTACAATGACAGCTGGATGTGGCATAAGGCTGGACACTTGGGACTGAGAGGATTGGTGAGACTGGGTGAGCAAATGCAGACCGTTTCAAGCAATAATGCATGGCCCCCATTCCATGGGTCCCAACTCTCCAGGTTCAAGGGAATATTACTACAGCTATAACATGTACAGGAAACCTAGAGAATGGACACACTGTGAATACAAAAGGTTTCTAAAACTCAACGAATAGTCCCTCTCCTGGTGCTCCAGTTTGACTTTCCAACTGCCTTACTATCAATCTCCCAACTTGGAGAGACAGGCCCTTTAACCTCCTGGTTTGCACAGGTTCCCAATTTGGCAGAGGATGGAAGGGACGAGGGAGAACCCATGAGAGAGTAGCTGTTAGGCATTTGGACGGGCACATGTCACTCTAATTTCCCGGCAGGAAGAAGAATTAACCAAAGTCTCAGCCACCCACCGGGAACCAGTATAGGACATGATCCAAAATTTTGGACTTGCGTTCAGCTCACAAAAAACGACTTGAGAAATGGAGCTCAGGGGCACAGCAATTCACAAACTGGCAGAGTGATAAAGGACAACTATCGTCCAAAAATCTGTTGAGGGAAGTCAACGAGGCGGACTTGAAAGCGAGGCAAAATAGCAGGAAACAGATTTCAAGAGGTACCTTGGAATCGCGTGTAAAGCACAGGAAGAGGGGCACAACTTGGACAATGGTGCACTTGGCCAAAAAGGGCGTATGCGTTTTCTCCTGAATATAATCAGGAGAAAACGCATACGCCCTTTTTGGCCAAGCAAGCAAGCGGGCAATGCAAATCTGCACTACAAAGAAGTATCACTTCCCACCGGTCAAAAGGGACATCCACAAAATGTGTAAAAACCAGAAAGGCAAGACAGGCCTTGGAGAACAGGGGGCCTTGTTATGCTGATGGGCGGGATGTCAATTGCCAACTGCCTCACTGGAGGAGTGCATTGTGTTCCCTAAAACAAGTAAACAACAGAGCTACAGAGCAATGGGGTGTTCCAGTCTAGGGAATATATCTTTGGAAAACTGAAAATCAATAAGACACAGGCATGCCAAAATTTAAGGCTGCACTGCTTCCAAGAACCTCATCGTGGGTACACCTTATATATCCCAGGAAAGACAAAAATATTTCAAGAAACTGTGGTACTTACGTACGATGTAATATCCGTTAGCCATGAAATCAATGTCATAAGGCAAGTAGCAGCAAAATGAGTGGATTCACCTACGATGATTCTAAGTGAAATAAGTCACACTGAAAAAGAAACTTATCATAAGATATCACTTATGAAAATCCTGTAAACATGGCTACACATGAACTGAGTTAGGAAAGATAACAGAATAACAAATCTTATCATAAGATATCACTCATAGTGTGAATGTAAACATGAACTGAATTTCAAACACAATAGAGTCATACATTTAGAAAACAATCTTCTGCCTGCTTAAGGGGAAAGGCGAGGTGGGGTGATGCATAAAACCACAGTTTTAAATTAGCACAGATACTGTTACATAAACCAAGTATGTAATAGACAACACCTACTGCCGGAACAATGAACTGGACTTAACGCCCCCTATTCATTGCAGAGGAATATATCTGACTCTAGAATTTTAAAACATATGTATTCTCATGTCTCCATAAAGGTATCATATGTGTGTATAATGGCATGAACACAGCACTGAAATTCAACTAAACCCCCTTATAAAATTAAGTTTCAAAAGTCAAAATGCAAAAACAGCGAAACAGAGAGAAAGCCTTAAAAATTACGTTCAGGGCCTGTGATCCCACCTGGATTGACCACCTTTACACCCACAGCTGGATGAGACATAAGACTGGACACTTGGGGCTGACAAGTTTGCTGAGGTTGTGTGAGCAAAAGAACACCACTTAGAGCAATACTGTGTGCTACCCATTCTAGTGGTGCCAACTCTCCAGGTTTAAGGGAATCTTCCTATAGTTAAAACATGCATGGGACACCCAGTGGATGGTACACTGTGCGATTGGGAAAGTTTTCTAAAAGGTACCTCATTTTTCCTTTCGTCGTGCTCGGCTTCACCATTCCATCTGCATTACTAAAAATCTCCCCACTTGGAATGTCAGCGCCTTTACCCTCCTGTATGCACAGTTTGCAAATTGTGCAGAGGATGAAAAGGAAGAGGGGAAACAAATGAGAGATTAGCTGTAGGTGTTTGGATGGGCACATGTCACTCTAGTTTCCCATCAGGAAGAAGAATTAACCAAAGGCTCAGCCTGAAGCCCTGGAACCAGACTAGGCCCTAAAGCCATCCTGCGGTATTGCAGCCAGCTCACAAATAGGCGAGTTGAAAAATGGAGCTCAGGGACACAGCAATTCACAAACTTGCAGAGTTTTAAAGGACAACTATCATCCAGAAATATATTGAGGTAAGGCAGTGAAGAGGATTTGAATGCAAGGCAGAATTGAAGGAAACAGATTTCAAGAGGTACACTGGAGTCATCTTTAAAGCACATGAAAAGCGACAGAACTTCAACAATGTTGCCCTTGACCGAAAAGGGATTATTTGTATTTTCTTGAATATAATCGGGAAAAAATGCATACGCCCTTTTTGGCCAAGCAAGCCATCAGGCATTGAAAATCCACACCACATAGAAGTGTCCCTTACCTCCAGTCAAAAGGGCCATCCACAAACAGTGTAAAAACCACAAATGCAGGACAGGCCATGGAGAAAAGGGAGCCTGGTTACACCGATGGAGAGGATGTAAATTGCCAACAGCCTCTCTGGAGAACTGTATGTTGTTTTCTAAAACAGAGCTACAGAGCATAGCACACTTCCACTCATGGGCGTGTATTTTGGGAAAACTAAAAATCCACAACACACAGCCAGCCCAAATTTTAGGGCTGCTCTGTTTACAAGAACCTCGACTTTGGTACACTTTAAATATCCCAGGAAAGGAAAAAAATTGATATAGATGTTGTGGTACTTATATACAATGGAATGTCACTCAGACATAAAATCAATGTCATAAGGCCAATAGCAGCATAATGAGTGGCTTTAGGTACGATGATGCTAAGTGAAATGAGCCTCAAAGAAAAAGAAACTTATTGTAATATATCACTTATAGAGGGAATGTAAACATGGCTACACATGAACTGAATTACAAAAGAGAACAGAGTTACACATTTAGAAAACACACTTATGCCTCCTTAAGGGGAAAGGTGACGTGGGGTGATGTGTAAAAGCAGAGTTTGAAATTAGCACAGATACCATTCCATATACCAAATATGTAATAGACAAGACCTACTCCTTTCTCAATGAACTGGACACAAAACACCCTATTCACTGAAGAGGAATATATCTGACTGGTAATAATCTTGAAACCTATGTATTTATAAGTCTCCATAATGGAATCAAGTGTATGTAGATTGGCATAAACACAGATCAATGGAACAGGACAGAAAGCCCAGAGATAAACCTACATACCTATGGCTATCTCATCTATGACAAAGGAGCTAAGGATATACAATGGAGAAAAGACAGTCTCTTCAGTAATTGGTGCTGGGAAAACTGGACCCCTACACATAAAAGAATGAAATTAGAACACTCCATAACACCATACACAAAAATAAACTCTAAATGGATTAGAGATCTAAATAGAAGACCAGACACTATAAAACACTTAGAGGAAACCATAGGCAGAACACTCTATGACATAAATCACAGCAAGATCCTTTTTGACTCACCTCCTAGAGAAATGGAAATAAAAACAGAAATCAACAAATGGGACCTAATGAAACTTAAAAGCTTTTACACAGTATAGGAAAACATAAACAAGATGCAGAAACAACCCTCAGAATGGGAGAAAATATTTTCAAATGAAGCAATTGACAAAGGATTAATCTCCAAACTTTACAAGCACCACATGTAGCTCAATATCACAAAAACAAACAACCCAATCCAAAAACGGGCAGAAGACTTAAATAGACATTTCTCCAAAGAAGATATACAGATTACCAAGAAACACATGAAAGGATGCTGAACATCACTAATCATTAGAGAAATGCAAATCAAAACTACCGTGAGGTATCACCGCACAGCAGTCAGAGTGGCAATCATCCAAAAAAATCTACAAAACAATAAATGCTGGAGAGGCCTTTATTGGAGAAAAGGGAACACACTTGCACTGTGGGTGGGAATGTAAATTGATATGGGCACTAGGGAGAACACTCCGGAGGTTCCTCTAAATAGCTAACAATAGAGGTACCATACGACACAACAATCCAACTACTGGGCATTTGCCTTGCGAAAACCATAATTCAAAAAGAGTTATGTACAAAAATGTTCATTGCAGCTCTATTTACAATAGCCAGGACATAGAAGCAACCTAAGTGTCCATCGACAGATGAATGGATAAAGAAGATCTGGCACATATATACAATGGAATATTACTCAGCCATAAAAAGAAGCAAAACTGAGTTATTTGTACTGAGGTGGATGGACTTAGAATCTGTCCTACAAAGTGAAGTAAGTCAGAAAGGGAAAAACAAATACTGTATGTTAACAGAGATATACGGAATCTAATGAAGAAAAAAAAAGATTTTGAAGAACCTAGTGGCAGGACAGGATTAAGGACACAGACGTAGAGAAAGGACTTGAGGACACTGGAAGGGGGATGGGTAAGCTGAGACGAAGTGACAGAGTGGCATGGACATAAATACATTACCAAATGTAACACTGATAGCTACTGGAAAGCAGCCACATAGAACAGGGAGATCAGCTCGGTGCTTTGTGACCACATAAAGGGGTGGGATATGGAGTGTGGGAGGGAGATGCAAGAGGGAGGGGATCTGGTGATATTTGTATATGTATAGCTGATTCACTTTGTTATACAGCAGAAACTAACACTCCATTGTAAAACAATTATACTCCAATAAACGTGTAAAAGGAAAAAAAAAAAAAGAATGCCCAGGGATAAACCTACACACCTATGGTCAACTAATCTATGACAAAGGAGGCAA
Source organism: Mesoplodon densirostris (assembly GCF_025265405.1). Taxonomy (NCBI): domain Eukaryota; kingdom Metazoa; phylum Chordata; class Mammalia; order Artiodactyla; family Ziphiidae; genus Mesoplodon; species Mesoplodon densirostris. Next base: position 362,074 of record NW_026778187.1, on the reverse strand, counting down.
GACTATACAATGGAGATAAGACAGTCTCTTCAATCATTGGTGCTGGGAAATATGGACAGCTACATGTAAAAGAATGAAATTAGAACACTCCCCAACACCATACATAAAAATATATTCAAAATGGATTAGAGACCTTAATGTAAGACGGGACAGTATAAAACTCTGAGAGGAAAACTTACGAAGGATACTCTGACATAAATCACAGCAAGATCTTTTTTGATCCACCTCCTGTAGTAATGAAATAAAAAAGAAAACTAAACAGATGGGACCTAATGAAATGTAAAAGCTTTTACAAAGCAAAGGAAACTACAAACAAGACGAAAAGACAACCCTCAGAATGGCAGAAAATATTTGCAAATGAATCAATGGACAAATAATTAATCTCCAATATATATATATATAAACAGCTCATGCAGCTCAATATTAATAAAACAAACAACCCAATACAAAAATGGAAGAAGATCTAAATAGACATTTCTTCCAAGAAGACATAGAGATGGCCAGTACGCACATGAAAATCTGCTCAACATCACTAATTATTAGAGAAATGGAAATCGAAACTACAATGAGGTATCACGTCACACCTGTTAGAATGGGCATCATCAGAAAATCTACAAACAACAAATGCTGGAGACGCTGTGGAGAAAAGGAACCTTCTTCCACTATTGTTGGGAATGTAAATTGATATAGTCTCTATGGAGAACAGTATGGAGGTTCCTTAAAAAACTAAAAATAGAATTACCATATAATCCAGCAATCCCACTACTGGGCATATACCCAGAGAAAACCATAAATCAAAAAGACACATTCACCACAATGTTCATTGCAGCACTATTTACAATAGCCAGGTAATGAAAGCAACCTAAGTGCCCACAGACAGATGAATGGATAAAGATGTGGTACATATATACAATGGAATATTACTCAGCCATACATAGGAATGAAATTGGGTCATTTGTAGAGACCTTGATGGATCTAGAGACTGTCATACAGAGTGAAGTAAGTCAGAAAGAGAAAAACAAATATTGTATGTTAATGCATATATGTGGAACCTAGAAAAATGGTACAGATGAACCGGTTTGCAGGGCAGAGATAGAGACACAGATGTAGAGAACAAACATATGGACACCAAGGGGGTAATGCTATGTGAGGGTGGTGGTGGGATGAATTGGGAGACTGGGATTCACATGTGCACACTTATATGTATAAAATAGATATCCAATAAGAACCTGCTGTATAAAAGAAATAAATAAATTTAAAAAAAAATAAAAATAAATAAATAACATTTAATAAAATAAACCAAAAATAGTTTTTCCCTTCACATAGACGTCTTTATCTTAATGCATTATTTCCATGTTTATATCTCCAAATTAAAAAAAAGAGGAATAAATAAAATCTACCTTGAACCAAAAATAAAAAAAAAGAAAAAAGAAAAAAACAGAACCCACCAGTTATACAGAGGAAAATCGTATCAGGGCACTTGCTCCAGTGGTAAAAGATTCTTAAGTTGGTCAGAGGTGGGAAATCTTCTCCCATGCAGTCAGCCCCACAAGGAGCAACCTCATTGCAAAGCTGGGGGACTGTGTCGAGGCGTCTGTGAGTCAATGTGAGCTGAGCCCCAGTCCTGCTGCAGCTGAACTCTTCCCACCCTTTCCAGGTAAAACACATGAATATGCACAAGAACTTGCAAGCCTAGAGGAAGGGCTGTGGAGCCACACCAGCGACAGCACGCAGGCCGACTTGGTGCCTGCAGGCCAGCCAGGATGGTCCTGGCCTCAGATGCTCTTCTGGAAGCTTTCCATTTCCCTACCTGTGATACCCCTCCTGCCACGGCCCCCACTGCTTTTTTACTTCCTCACCTCTGCCTGGGGAGACATTCCAGTGGCAGGTATGGGTGACACATCCTCTTCTTTAGCAGGTGGCAGCCTGGCAACTCCTGCAGAAAGTCCAGCAGAGCCCCACTCACAATGGGCCACCCACAAAGCCACGGCCCCTCACTCCCTCCCACCACCCCAGCCCCGACACTGCTGACGGGGCCGAGAATATGGCGTCAGGTACAGCTACAGGGGCTCTTGCTGACTGGAGAGGTGTTTATATTGACCTCAACCAGGCACACGTGGGGAGGGCTGGCAGGCAGCGTCAGGCTGCCCAAATCAGCCAATCCTCACCCCTCAGGGACTCACAGTTGCAGAAAATGAACCTTGCTAAACGGGCCACGCCCAAGGAACAGGTGTGGGCTCTTGAGAGTCAGGATAGACAAGGGGCTGCAGCTGCGGCTTGTTTTCTTCTCATTTTATCTGGTCCATGAGTGGAAAACAACTTCAAGAAGACCCTATACTAATGAGAGGAACCCAGGAGTCAGGGAGAGGAGTGATGGTGGGTGGAGACAGAGGTCTGGTGCCTGGCTGCAGTGGAAGTGTCTGGAAGACCAGGCAGAGAGAGGCTGCACAGAGTGATAGCCAGGGTCACAGACCTGTCAGAGCTGCTGTTTGTTAGTTCAAGTCCTGCTCTGTGGTGTTCTGTGTCAGCTGTGAGCGACAGGTGAGCTGGGGGTTCTCTGCATGGTGGGCTATGTGCACAGTTCCTGTGTTTCCAGCCCTGCTGGGGTACCTGCCCAGGGGAGCTCCGTATCCTGGGAAGGGCCTGACTATGAGACCCCCATGGGCTGCTGGGTAGCTGCACAGGTGAGCTCCATACCCTGGGAGGGACTTGACCACGAGAGCCCCGTGGGCTGTGGGGTGGGGGTGCAGCCCAGGTGAGCTCCATATCCTGGGATTGGCCTGACCACGAGAGCCCCATGGGCTGCTGGAAACCTGGTAAAGGATATCAGGACAGTCAGTGAAGCCACCGAGGATATACATCCAGTAGCTCCTATTTCCTACACCCTGCTGGTCATTCTACCATCCACCAGGCCATGGCATTCTGTATTAGACTTCAATGATGCCTTCTTCTGTATTCCATTCATCTCAGAGTCACAAGAATTTTTGGCTTGTGAGTGGCAGGACACAACATGCAACCAAAGCAATAATGCTGGGCCGTCCTGCCCCAATGGTTCAAAAATCCCCACACCATCATTGGGGAAATGTCCTCTAAAGACCTAAAAGTTCTACCTCTGTGAAAGGGAACCCTCCTTCAATATGCAGCGGACATTCTGATCGCCAGGCCTACTAAAGACGCCTCTGAACTACCTAGCCAAGAAAGGATAGAAGGTGTCCAAGAAAAAGGCTCAAATATCCCAGGCTAAGGTGACATGCCTGAGCTTCATTCTCACAGATATTTGGAGAAACGCATCCCAGGATAGGGAAGAAGCCATTTGCAGCCTTACCTCTTCTAAACCTAGAGGACAGCTTAGGGGTTCCTGGGGAGGCCAAGGTTTTCTGCATCTGGATCCCTAACTACAGTCTAATAGCTGGGCCTCTACATGAAACACTGACATGAAAAGATGATGATCCTTTTGAATAGAATCCAGAAGCAGCCTCTCAAGAATGGAAAGAGCAGTCAATTCAGACCCTTGCCCAGGAACTCCCTAATTTAGCTAAACCCTTTGACCTTTACATACCCGGTCAAAGGTTAATTGCCCTTGGAGCCTTAGTGCAAAAACTGGGACCACTTGAAATGGAGCAACACAAGAATGCCCTTCAGGTATGATAAACTATGGTCACCAAGGGCTTTGCCCACCGACTCATCAGGCCAGGATACTGGGGTATCTAAAAAGATGGAAATCAGCAGCCCACAAGGCCAGCTCCCTCCTAAGGGAAAAGGACCCCACGTGGTGATCCTAACCACGCATCATGCCCTGAAGTTGCAGGGGTCACTCTGTGGACACACTGACCTCGAGTGAGGAGGCCCTCCAACGCCAACCTCCAGAGAGACAAACGGGGGCAACGGGCCACCAAGATGACTCGTGTGACCATCACTTGACCTGGAGTTTCTCTCAGAAAACAACAAGACTGTGCCCCGAAAGAGCAGACTACTGCTTGCAGGACTTACTGCACCCAGAGGGGAGCTAATAAGCTTGGCGGGGGAAATGTATATCATGCTTTCACCATAGAAAACCCTACAGACACCACGGTGATGGTGGCCAATATGACCGGCTGGACTGCTGGCTACTTCTAAAGGCCGTTGACTCAGTGGACCTCATGGCCCTGGATCACCACTGGCCCTGGACTGTCTGGGAGTTGTGCAGGCAGGGCTCTCACACATGGTGCTGTTTGTACATTAATTCAGGGACCTAATTAAAGAAAGCACAGACTACTGGTCAGAGCATCTAGGCTGGCAAAATCCGTCAGCCTAAGGTCGCCGAACAAATGTGGGGTGGGGTGAAACCTGCCACCGCAGCATCTCTGCGCATCTCTTTCCCGGACCTTAAAGGTCATTAGAATCTATAACACTTCCAATGCTGGTGCTCAGGCGGACGAGAAGTGAGGCAGGAGGCCTTGGGACAATCAACCTCACCTGGAGGCTGGTGGGGAGACATTTTGCCCCTCCCCCCATGTATCAGGGCTCCCACCACAGCATGAAGCAGTTACAAAAGAGGGGTCTGCACCCTCAACACCCCAAGGATGAGGAATGGAACAAAAAGCAGAGGAGGTGTTCATCTCCGGCAACGTTCATTAAAAATTCCTGGGAGATAAAAAGAGAATCTGGGCAATAAAATAAAGTCTAACCTGTTTTTCCTTTGTGCTTTGTCTAATTTCACGTGTTCCTAGGGTTCCGCATGCAGAGGTCCCACACCCGTCACTTCAGACCCGATTTCCTAGTGCAGAATGGCTGGGTCGACACCTCAGCTAGCGGGGTCCCATGCAAACTCTGCGGCATAGAGCCCGAGCTGCAGCCAACCCAGCCCTCGAGAGCTCCATCCCCTCCCTCCCACTGACGCTGCCGGGATCCCTACACAGCAGCCCAGCCCACAGCCCGTGGGGCAGTGCACGTTCTCACCTCTCCATTCTGTTTTCAAAATAATGTTTCCTTTGCTTCTGAACCAAACTCAGTCTTGATCTGTTGGCTCCAATGACACTGGGCACGGGGACTCCTGTTGGGGTCCACTCTGGAGGATCAGTAACAGAAATTGAGAACATTGTAACTTCAATGAACAGGTGTGTGAGCCAAACTGTAGTTAACATAGAGCAGTGTATAATGCTCGGGTAAAATAAGATGTTTTTAAGACTTACATTTGATATTTCCATCACTTTCCTATAAGCAAGTTCAGTGAAGACGTCTGTCTTATTTGTCAGGTCAACATTAGATAAATGAAGTGATTTATTTCCATGGATGTAGATCGAATACTCTTGGCTGAAGCTTCAATCTTGTTTTGAATGCTTTTCCATTGAAAAGGATACCTCTCTTTCAGCTCCCCCATTTCTGAGAAGTATAAAATCTTATAATTTATTATTACCAAAGGGGAAAGGTAGGAGAAGGGATAAATTAACAGTTTGGGATTAACACATACACACTGCTATGTATAAAATAGATCATCAACAAGGAACTACTGTATAGCCCAGGGAACTACACTGAATATTCTGCAATAACCTATAAGGGGAAATAATCTGAAAAAGAATCGATATTTTTATTGACATCATCTATCAATGACAGATAAAATGTAACCTAAGCAAGGCCGATGGTGAGCGCTTCTGACCCTGAAGATTTCAATCATCTAAAGTTTGGGCTCTGCCTATTTCCCAAGGATCTTAATGGACATACGTGTAGCCGTAGCTTAAAAATTCCCCAGTTTGGGGTTCGGGGAGGCACTGATTTGGAAAAATCCCTGGTGTTCTCCTTACATGCACATGACCCTTCCTACAGCTAAAACATGCCTGTCACACCTAGAGGATGGTACACCATTTGATCGGAAAGAGTTTGGAAAAGGCACCTCATCTCCTCATCGCCTGGTGCTCGGGTTCACCCCGCCAGCATCTTTCCTAACAATCTCCTCACTTGGGGATATCAACACCGTCAACATCCTGTTGCACAGAGTTTGGAATTTGTCCAGAGCATGAAGCGGAAGGATGAGAAAAATTTTGAGACCAGTCTTAGGTGTGCGGACAGGCACATGTCACTCTAATTTCCAATCCGGAAGAAAAATTCATCAAAGGCTAGAATTGCCCACGGAAACAGAATAGGGCTAGAGGAAATCCCGCTGTTTTGTGTCCAGTTTCCAAAAACACAAGTTGAAAAATGGAACTCAGGGGCACTAAAATTCATGAAACTGCAGAGTTGAAAATATCTATCGTCGAAAAATGTCTTGAGGTAAGCCACAGAAAAAGACTTGTAAGCAAGGGAGAGTGGCAGGAAACATATTTGAAGAGGTAGAAAGGACTCCCCATTAAAGCACAAGAAAAGGGGCTGAACGTCGCCAATGATGCAGTTGGCCAAAAAGGGCGTATGCATTTTTTCTGAATATATTCAAGTAAAGGCCATACACACTTTTTATCCAACCAAACAGGTGGACACTGGAAATCAATACTACAAAATATATCACTTCACATCAGTCAGAAGGGCCATCCACATAAAGTGTAAACACCAGAAATGCAGGACAGGGCGAGGAGAAAAGGGAGCCCTGTGAGGCTGATAGTGGAAATGTAATTTGCCAATGGCCACTCTGGAGAAGTGTATTGTGTTTGCTAAAACATCTAAAAAATGATCTACAGAGCATAGGGCACTTGCACTCATGCGCATATACCTTGGGAAAAACAAAAATCAAAAGAAAACAGGCACCCCAACGTTTACCACCTCTCTGTTAAAAAGGGCCTCCACTTGGATATAACCTAAATGTCCCTGGAAGGATAAAATGGATAAAAGAGATGGGGTACTTATGTAGAGTGGAATATTACTCATCCAGAAATCAATGAAATAAGGCCAGTTGGAACAACTCTGGAGGAGTTACCTACGATCATTCTAAGTGACATATGTCAGAAAGAAAAAGACACATATCATAAGATGTCACTTAAAGGTGGAATCAAAAATGGCTACACATGAAATAAATTACAAAACAGAAACATACTCAAATATGTAGAAAATAGACATAAGGCTGCTAAATGGGAAAGGTGGGGAATGGTGAGGTATTATCGAGGAGGTTGAAATTAGCAAAGATACCATTCCAAGTACCACATTGAATAACTGACAAGGCCTACACGGTACCTCAAAGAACTGCACTCAGCCCACTCAAGTCACTGGAAAATAATACATAAGACTGGTGAGCATCTGAAAAAGAATTTATTGTTGTCTCACAGTACATGAATCAAGTGGATGTACAGCAGCAAAACACAGAGCTTTGAAAATCAGCTGTAACCAATATAAAAATAAATTTAAAAATATTTATAAAAACAGTGAGACAGACAAAAATTCTTACAACTTTTGTTGAAGGGCTACGATGTAATATGGATTGAACACATGTAGACCCACAGCAGGATGATATATAAGGCTGGAAGCTATGCACGCTAAGAGATGTTAGAGAGGCTGGGTGAGGAAATGCAGACCTTTTAAAGTAATACTGCCTGGTACCCATTCCATGGGTCCCAAATCTGCAGGTTCAAGGGAATCTTCTGACAGTGAATACATGCCTGGGAAACCGAGATGAATGTACACCGTGTGCTCAGGAAAGGTGTCTAAAATGCACCTCATTTTTGATCTCCTGGTGCTGGGGTTCGCCATTCCAGCTACATTACTAACAATCTCCCCACTTGGAGAATCAGCACCTTTAACCTCCTGTTTTACACAGTTTTCAATTTGTGCAGAGGATAAATGGGAAGAGGGGGAACCAATGAGAGATTAGCTGTAGGAGTTTTGACAGGCATATGTCACTCTAATTTCCCATTAGGAAGAAGAATTTACCAAAGGCTCAGCCTGCCTCCCCAGAACCAGAATAGGGCCGGAAGCAATCCAATGGTTTGGCGGCCAGCTCACAAAAAAAGCGAGTTGCAAAATGGAGCTCAGGAGCAGACAATTCAAAGACCTGCAAAGATATAAATGATAACCAACGTCCAAAAATATATTCAGGTAAGGCAACGAAGAGGATCTGAATGAGAGGCAGAATTGCAGGAAACAGATTTCAAAAGGTAGATTCTACTCACATTTAAAGCATATGAAAAGCAGCAGAATTTCTAAAATGATGCAGTTGGGCAAAAGGGTGTATGCGTTTTTTTCGTGAATATCTTCAGGAAAAAAACACATACAGAGATTTTGGCCAACCAAACAAGAGGGAAATGCAAATCCACACAACAAAGAAGTCTCAATTTCCACTGCTCAGAAAGGCCATCCAAAAAATGTGTGCAAACCAGAAATGCAGGAGAGGCCATGGAAAACAGGGAGCCTAGTCACGCTGATGGGTGGGGTATAAATATCCAAGAGCCATTCTGAAGAAGTGTATGCTGTTTCCTAAAACATCTAAAATACAAAGCCCCCGAGCAAAGGGGACTTCAACTCATGGGTATATAACTTGGGAAGATTAAATATCAATAAGACACAGGCACCCCAAAATTTAGGGCTGCTCTGCATACAAGGACCTCAACTTTGGTACACCTAAAATATGCCAGGAAAAAGAGAAATGCATAAAGAACTTGTGGTAATTTTGCACAATGGAATATCACTCAGACATGAAATCAATGTATATAAGGCCAGTAGCAGCATAAGGAGTGGATTTAGGTATGATGAATCTAAGGGAAATTAGTCACACAGAAAAATAATCTTATCATAAGATATCACTTATGAAGATCCTGTAAACATGGCTACACATGAAATGAGTTAGGAAAGAGAACAGAGTCTCTCATTTAGTAAAAACTCTTATGACTGCTTAAGGGGGAAGGAGAGGTGGGGTGATGCATAAAACCAGAGTTTGATATAAGTACAAATAACGTTCCAGAAACCAACTATGGAACAGACAAGACCTACAACTTCCTCAGTGAAAGGGACTCAAAACCCCATATTTACCGCAGAGGAATATATCTCACTAGTAAGAATCTTAAAACCTATGTATTGATATGTCTGCGTAAGGGAATCAAGTGTGTCTAGACTGGCATAAACATGGCAGCGAGAATCAGCTCAAACCCACTATAAAAAGGAATTTCAAAAACAAAACAAAAAAACAGGGAAATTCTTTACAAATCCTTCAGGGTCTCTGATGAAACGTGGAATGACCCTATCGACAATGACAGCTGGATGTGGCATAAGGCTGGACACTTGGGACTGAGAGGATTGGTGAGATTGGGTGAGCAAATGCAGACCCTTTAAAGCAATAAGGCATGGCACCCATTCCTTGGGTCCCAACTCTCCAGGTTGAAGGGAATATTACAACAGCTATAACATGTACGATAAACCTAGAGAATGGACACAGGGTGAATACGAAAGGTTTCTAAACCTCAATGAATAGTCCCTCACCTGGTGCTCCGTTTTGAATTTCCAACTGCTTTACTATCAATCCCCCAACTTGGAGAGACAGCCCCTTAACCTCCTGGTTCACACAGGTTGCCAATTTGGCAGAGGATGAAAGGGAAGAGGGAGTACCAATGAGAGAGTAGCTCTTAGGCATTTGGACTAGCACATGTCACTCTAATTTCCTGGCAGGAAGAAGAATTAACCAAAGTCTCAGCCACCCACCGGGAACCAGTATAGGACATGATCCAAAATTTTGGACTTGCGTTCAGCTCACAAAAAACGATTTGAGAAATGGAGCTCAGGGGCACAGCAATTCACAAACTGGCAGAGTGATAAAGGACAACTATCATCCAAAAATCTGTTGAGGGAAGTCAACGAGGCGGACTTGAAAGCGAGGCAAAATAGCAGGAAACAGATTTCAAGAGGTACGTTGGAATCGCCTGTAAAGCATAGGAAGAGGGGCACAACTTGGACAATGGTGCACTTGGCCAAAAAGGGCGTATGCGTTTTCTCCTGAATATATTCAGGAGAAAACGCATACGCCCTTTTTGGCCAAGCAAGCAAGCGGGCAATGCAAATCTGCACTACAAAGAAGTATCACTTCCCACCGGTCAAAAGGGACATCCACAAAATGTGTAAAAACCAGAAAGGCAAGACAGGCCCTGGAGAACTGGGAGCCTTGTTATGCTGATGGGCGGGATGTAAACTGCCAACTGCCTCACTGGAGGAGTGCATTGTGTTCCCTAAAACAAGTAAACAACAGAGCTACAGAGCCAAGGCCACTACCAGTCTAGGGAATATACCTAGGGAAAACTGAAAATCAATAAGAAAGAGCCACCTCCAAATTTAGGGCTGCACTGACTACAAGAACCTCAACTTGGGTACACCTTAAATATCCCAGGAAATATAAAAATGGTTCAAAACATTGTGGTACTTACGTACGATGGAATATCCCTCAGCCATGAAATCAATGTCATAAGACCAGTAGAAGCAAAGGGAGTGGATTCAGGTACGATGATTCTAAGTGAAATAAGTCACACAGAAAAAGAAACTTATCATAAGATATCACTTATGAAGATCCTGTAAACATGGCTACACGTGAACTGAGTTAGGAAAGAGAACAGAGTCTCACATTTAGAAAACACTCTTATGCCTGCATAAAGGGGAAGGAGAGGTGGGGTGATGCATAAAACCAGAGTTTGATATAAGCACAGGGACCGTTCCAAAAACCAACTTTGGAATAGACAAGACCTACACCTTCCTCAGTGAAAGAGTCTCAAAACCCCATATTTCCCGCAGAGGAATATATCTGACTAGTAAGTATCTTAAAACCTATGTATTGATATGACTCCATAAGGGAATCAAGTGTGTCTAGAGTGGCATAAACATGGCAGCGAGAATCAGCTCAAACCCACTATAAAAAGGAATTTCAAAAGCAAAACCAAAAAACAGGGAAATTCTTTACAATTCCTTCAGGGTGTCTGAGGAAACCTGGAAAGACCCTATCTACAATGACAGCTGGATGTGGCATAAGGCTGGACACTTGGGACTGAGAGGATTGGTGAGATTGGGTGAGCAAATGCAGACCCTTTCAAGCAATAATGCATGGCCTCCATTCCATGGGTCCCAACTCTACAGGTTCAAGGGAATATTACTACAGCTATAACATGTACAGGAAACCTAGAGAATGTACACACTGTGAATACGAAACGTTTCTAAAACTCAATGAATAGTCCCTCTCCTGGTGCTCCAGTTTGACTTTCCGACTGCCTTACTATCAATCTCCCAACTTGGAGAGACAGGCCCTTTAAACTCCTGGTTTGCACAGGTTCCCAATTTGGCAGAGGATGGAAGGGACGAGGGAGAACCCATGAGAGAGTAGCTGTTAGGCATTTGGACAGGCACATGTCACTCTAATTTCCCGGCAGGAAGAAGAATTAACCAAAGTCTCAGCCACCCACCAGGAACCAGTATAGGACATGATCCAAAATTTTGGACTTGCGTTCAGCTCACAAAAAACGAGTTGAGAAATGGAGCTCAGGGGCACAGCAATTCACAAACTGGCAGAGTGATAAAGGACAACTATCGTCCAAAAATCTGTTGAGCGAAGTCAACGAGGCGGACTTGAAAGCGAGGCAAAATAGCAGGAAACAGATTTCAAGAGGTACGTTGGAATCGCCTGTAAAGCATAGGAAGAGGGGCACAACTTGGACAATGGTGCACTTGGCCAAAAACGGCGTATGCGTTTTCTCCTGAATATATTCAGGAGAAAACGCATACGCCCTTTTTGGCCAAGCAAGCAAGCGGGCAATGCAAATCTGCACTTCAAAGAAGTATCACTTCCCACCGGTCACAAGGGACATCCACAAAATGTGTAAAAACCAGAAAGGCAAGACAGGCCCTGGAGAACTGGGAGCCTTGTTATGCTGATGGGCGGGATGTAAACTGCCAACTGCCTCACTGGAGGAGTGCATTGTGTTCCCTAAAACAAGTAAACAACAGAGCTACAGAGCCAAGGCCACTACCAGTCTAGGGAATATACCTAGGGAAAACTGAAAATCAATAAGAAAGAGCCACCTCCAAATTTAGGGCTGCACTGACTACAAGAACCTCAACTTGGGTACACCTTAAATATCCCAGGAAATATAAAAATGGTTCAAAACATTGTGGTACTTACGTACGATGGAATATCCCTCAGCCATGAAATCAATGTCATAAGACCAGTAGAAGCAAAGGGAGTGGATTCAGGTACGATGATTCTAAGTGAAATAAGTCACACAGAAAAAGAAACTTATCATAAGATATCACTTATGAAGATCCTGTAAACATGGCTACACGTGAACTGAGTTAGGAAAGAGAACAGAGTCTCACATTTAGAAAACACTCTTATGCCTGCATAAAGGGGATGGAGAGGTGGGGTGATGCATAAAACCAGAGTTTGATATAAGCACAGGGACCGTTCCAAAAACCAACTTTGGAATAGACAATACCTACACCTTCCTCAGTGAAAGAGTCTCAAAACCCCATATTTCCCGCAGAGGAATATATCTGACTAGTAAGGATCTTAAAACCTATGTATTGATATGACTCCATAAGGGAATCAAGTGTGTCTAGAGTGGCATAAACATGGCAGCGAGAATCAGCTCAAACCCACTATAAAAAGGAATTTCAAAAGCAAAACCAAAAAACAGGGAAATTCTTTACAATTCCTTCAGGGTGTCTGAGGAAACCTGGAAAGACCCTATCTACAATGACAGCTGGATGTGGCATAAGGCTGGACACTTGGGACTGAGAGGATTGGTGAGATTGGGTGAGCAAATGCAGACCCTTTCAAGCAATAATGCATGGCCTCCATTCCATGGGTCCCAACTCTCCAGGTTCAAGGGAATATTACTACAGCTATAACATGTACAGGAAACCTAGAGAATGTACACACTGTGAATACGAAACGTTTCTAAAACTCAATGAATAGTCCCTCTCCTGGTGCTCCAGTTTGACTTTCCGACTGCCTTACTATCAATCTCCCAACTTGGAGAGACAGGCCCTTTAACCTCCTGGTTTGCACAGGTTCCCAATTTGGCAGAGGATGGAAGGGACGAGGGAGAACCCATGAGAGAGTAGCTGTTAGGCATTTGGACGGGCACATGTCACTCTAATTTCCCGGCAGGAAGAAGAATTAAACAAAGTCTCAGCCACCCACCGGGAACCAGTATAGGACATGATCCAAAATTTTGGACTTGCGTTCAGCTCACAAGAAACGAGTTGAGAAATGGAGCTCAGGGGCACAGCAATTCACAAACTGGCAGAGTGATAAAGGACAACTATCGTCCAAAAATCTGTTGAGGGAAGTCAACGAGGCGGACTTTAAAGTGAGGCAAAATAGCAGGAAACAGATTTCAAGAGGTACCTTGGAATCGCCTGTAAAGCACAGGAAGAGGGGCACAACTTGGACAATGGTGCACTTGGCCAAAAAGGGCGTATGCGTTTTCTCCTGAATATATTCAGGAGAAAACGCATACGCCCTTTTTGGCCAAGCAAGCAAGCGGGCAATGCAAATCTGCACTACAAAGAAGTATCACTTCCCACCGGTCAAAAGGGACATCCACAAAATGTGTAAAAACCAGAAAGGCAAGACAGGCCCTGGAGAACAGGGAGCCTTGTTATGCTGATGGGCGGGATGTAAATTGCCAACTGCCTCACTGGAGGAGTGCATTGTGTTCCCTAAAACAAGTAAACAACAGAGCTACAGAGCCAAGGCCACTTCCAGTCTAGGGAATATACCTTGAGAAAACTGAAAATCAATAAGAAAGAGCCACCTCCAAATGTAGGGCTGCACTGACTACAAGAACCTCAACTTGGGTACACCTTAAATATCCCAGGAAATATAAAAATGGTTCAAAACATTGTGGTAATTACGTACGATGGAATATCCCTCAGCCATGAAATCAATGTCATAAGACCAGTAGCAGCAAAGTGAGTGGATTCAGGTACGATGATTCTAAGAGAAATAAGTCACACAGAAAAAGAAACTTATCATAAGATATCACTTATGAAGATCCTGTAAACATGGCTACACGTGAACTGAGTTAGGAAAGAGAACAGAGTCTCACATTTAGAAAACACTTTTATGCCTGCATAAAGGGATGGAGAGGTGGGGTGATGCATAAAACCAGAGTTTGATATAAGCACAGGGACCGTTCCAAAAACCAACTTTGGAATAGACAAGACCTACACCTTCCTCAGTGAAAGAGACTCAAAACCCCATATTTCCCGCAGAGGAATATATCTGACTAGTAAGAATCTTAAAACCTATGTATTGATATGACTCCATAAGGGAATCAAGTTTGTCTAGAGTGGCATAAACATGGCAACGAGAATCAGCTCAAACCCACTATAAAAAGGAATTTCAAAAGCAAACCCAAAAAACAGGGAAATTCTTTACAATTCCTTCAGGGTGTCTGAGGAAACCTGGAAAGACCCTATCTACAATGACAGCTGGATGTGGCATAAGGCTGGACACTTGGGACTGAGAGGATTGGTGAGATTGGGTGAGCAAATGCAGACCCTTTCAAGCAATAATGCATAGCCCCCATTCCATGGGTCCCAACTCTCCAGGTTCAAGGGAATATTACTACAGCTATAACATGTACAGGATACCTAGAGAATAGACACACTGTGAATACGAAAGGTTTCTAAAACTCAACGAATAGTCCCTCTCCTGGTGCTCCAGTTTGACTTTCCAACTGCCTTACTATCAATCTCCCAACTTGGAGAGACAGGCCCTTTAACCTCCTGGTTTGCACAGGTTCCCAATTTGCCAGAGAATGGAAAGGACGAGGGAGAACCCATGAGAGAGTAGCTGTTAGGCATTTGGACGGGCACATGTCACTCTAATTTCCCGCCAGGAAGAAGAATTAACCAAAATCTCAGCCACCCACCGGGAACAAGTATAGGACACGATCCAAAATTTTGGACTTGCGTTCAGCTCACAAAAAACGAGTTGAAAAATGGAGCTCAGGGGCACAGCAATTCACAAACTGGCAGAGTGATAAAGGACAACTATCGTCCAAAAGTCTGTTGAGGGAAGTCAACGAGGCGGACTTTAAAGTGAGGCAAAATAGCAGGAAACAGATTTCAAGAGGTACCTTGGAATCGCCTGTAAAGCACAGGAAGAGGGGCACAACTTGGACAATGGTGCACTTGGCCAAAAAGGGCGTATGCGTTTTCTCCTGAATATATTCAGGAGAAAACGCATACGCCCTTTTTGGCCAAGCAAGCAAGCGGGCAATGCAAATCTGCACTACAAAGAAGTATCACTTCCCACCAGTCAAAAGGGACATCCACAAAATGTGTAAAAACCAGAAAGGCAAGACAGGCCCTGGAGAACTGGGAGCCTTGTTATGCTGATGGGCGGGATGTAAATTGCCAACTGCCTCACTGGAGGAGTGCATTGTGTTCCCTAAAACAAGTAAACAACAAAGCTACAGAGCCAAGGCCACTTCCAGTCTAGGGAATATACCTTGGGAAAACTGAAAATCAATAAGAAAGAGCCACCTCCAAATTTAGGGCTGCACTGACTACAAGAACCTCAACTTGGGTACACCTTAAATATCCCAGGAAATATAAAAATGGTTCAAAACATTGTGGTACTTACGTACGATGGAATATCCCTCAGCCATGAAATCAATGTCATAAGACCAGTAGCAGCAAAGTGAGTGGATTCAGGTACGATGATTCTAAGTGAAATAAGTCACACAGAAAAAGAAACTTATCATAAGATATCACTTATGAAGATCCTGTAAACATGGGTACACGTGAACTGAGTTAGGAAAGAGAACAGAGTCTCACATTTAGAAAACACTCTTATGCCTGCATAAAGGGGAAGGAGAGGTGGGGTGATGCATAAAACCAGAGTTTGATATAAGCACAGGGACCGTTTCAAAAACCAACTTTGGAATTGACAAGACCGACACCTTCCTTAGTGAAAGAGACTCAAAACCCCATATTTCCCACAGAGGAATATATCTGACTAGTAAGAATCTTAAAACCTATGTATTGATATGTCTCCATAAGGGAATCAAGTGTGTCTAGAGTGGCATAAACATGGCAGCGAGAATCAGCTCAAACCCACTATAAAAAGGAATTTAAAAGCAAAACCAAAAAACAGGGAAATTCTTTGCAATTCCTTCAGGGTGTCTGAGGAAACCTGGAAAGACCCTATCTACAATGACAGCTGGATGTGGCATAAGGCTGGACACTTGGGACTGAGAGGATTGGTGAGATTGGGTGAGCAAATGCAGACCCTTTCAAGCAATAATGCATAGCGCCCATTCCATGGGTCCCAACTCTCCAGGTTCAAGGGAATATTACTACAGCTATAACATGTACAGGATACCTAGAGAATAGACACACTGTGAATACGAAAGGTTTCTAAAACTCAACGAATAGTCCCTCTCCTGGTGCTCCAGTTTGACTTTCCAACTGCCTTACTATCAATCTCCCAACTTGGAGAGACAGGCCCTTTAACCTCCTGGTTTGCACAGGTTCCCAATTTGGCAGAGGATGGAAGGGACGAGGGAGAACCCATGAGAGAGTAGCTGTTAGGCATTTGGACGGGCACATGTCACTCTAATTTCCCGGCAGGAAGAAGAATTAACCAAAATCTCAGCCACCCACCGGGAACCAGTATAGGACACGATCCAAAATTTTGGACTTGCGTTCAGCTCACAAAAAACGAGTTGAAAAATGGAGCTCAGGGGCACAGCAATTCACAAACTGGCAGAGTGATAAAGGACAACTATCGTCCAAAAATCTGTTGAGGGAAGTCAACGAGGCGGACTTGAAAGCGAGGCAAAATAGCAGGAAACAGATTTCAAGAGGTACCTTGGAATCGCCTGTAAAGCACAGGAAGAGGGGCACAACTTGGACAATGGTGCACTTGGCCAAAAAGGGCGTATGCGTTTTCTCCTGAATATATTCAGGAGAAAACGCATACGCCCTTTTTGGCCAAGCAAGCAAGCGGGCAATGCAAATCTGCACTACAAAGAAGTATCATTTCCCACCGGTCAAAAGCGACATCCACAAAATGTGTAAAAACCAGAAAGGCAAGACAGGCCCTGGAGAACAGGGAGCCTTGTTATGCTGATGGGTGGGATGTAAATTGCCAACTGCCTCACTGGAGGAGTGCATTGTGTTCCCTAAAACAAGTAAACAACAGAGCTACAGAGCCAAGGCCACTTCCAGTCTTGGGAATATACCTGGGGAAAACTGAAAATCAATAAGAAAGAGCCACCTCCAAATTTAGGGCTGCACTGACTACAAGAACCTCAACTTGGGTACACCTTAAATATCCCAGGAAATATAAAAATGGTTCAAAACATTGTGGTACTTACGTACGATGGAATATCCCTCAGCCATGAAATCAATGTCATAAGACCAGTAGCAGCAAAGTGAGTGGATTCAGGTACGATGATTCTAAGTGAAATAAGTCACACAGAAAAAGAAACTTATCATAAGATATCACTTATGAAGATCCTGTAAACATGGCTACACGTGAACTGAGTTAGGAAAGAGAACAGAGTCTCACATTTAGAAAACACTCTTATGCCTGCATAAAGGGGAAGGAGAGGTGGGGTGATGCATAAAACCAGAGTTTGATATAAGCACAGGGACCGTTTCAAAAACCAACTTTGGAATTGACAAGACCGACACCTTCCTTAGTGAAAGAGACTCAAAACCCCATATTTCCCACAGAGGAATATATCTGACTAGTAAGAATCTTAAAACCTATGTATTGATATGTCTCCATAAGGGAATCAAGTGTGTCTAGAGTGGCATAAACATGGCAGCGAGAATCAGCTCAAACCCACTATAAAAAGGAATTTCAAAAGCAAAACCAAAAAACAGGGAAATTCTTTACAATTCCTTCAGGGTGTCTGAGGAAACCTGGAAAGACCCTATCTACAATGACAGCTGGATGTGGCATAAGGCTGGACACTTGGGACTGAGAGGATTGGTGAGATTGGGTGAGCAAATGCAGACCCTTTCAAGCAATAATGCATGGCCCCCATTCCATGGATCCCAACTCTCCAGGTTCAAGGGAATATTACTACAGCTATAACATGTACAGGAAACCTAGAGAATGGACACACTGTGAATACGAAAGGTTTCTAAAACTCAACGAATAGTCCCTCTCCTGGTGCTCCAGTTTGACTTTCCAACTGCCTTACTATCAATCTCCCAACTTGGAGAGACAGGCCCTTTAACCTCCTGGTTTGCACAGGTTCCCAATTTGGCAGAGGATGGAAGGGACGAGGGAGAACCCATGAGAGAGTAGCTGTTAGGCATTTGGACGGGCACATGTCACTCTAATTTCCCGGCAGGAAGAAGAATTAACCAAAGTCTCAGCCACCCACCGGGAACCAGTAGAGGACATAATCCAAAATTTTGGACTTGCGTTCAGATCACAAAAAACGAGTTGAGAAATGGAGCTCAGGGGCACAGCAATTCACAAACTGGCAGAGTGATAAAGGACAACTATCGTCCAAAAGTCTGTTGAGGGAAGTCAACGAGGCGGACTTTAAAGTGAGGCAAAATAGCAGGAAACAGATTTCAAGAGGTACCTTGGAATCGCCTGTAAAGCACAGGAAGAGGGGCACAACTTGGACAATGCTGCACTTGGCCAAAAAGGGCGTATGCGTTTTCTCCTGAATATATTCAGGAGAAAACGCATACGCCCTTTTTGGCCAAGCAAGCAAGCGGGCAATGCAAATCTGCACTACAAAGAAGTATCACTTCCCACCGGTCAAAAGGGACATCCACAAAATGTGTAAAAACCAGAAAGGCAAGACAGGCCCTTGAGAACTGGGAGCCTTGTTATGATGATGGGCGGGATGTAAATTGCCAACTGCCTCACTGGAGGAGTGCATTGTGTTCCCTAAAACAAGTAAACAACAAAGCTACAGAGCCAAGGCCACTTCCAGTCTAGGGAATATACCTTGGGAAAACTGAAAATCAATAAGAAAGAGCCACCTCCAAATTTAGGGCTGCACTGACTACAAGAACCTCAACTTCGGTACACCTTAAATATCCCACGAAATATAAAAATGGTTCAAAACTTTGTGGTACTTACGTACGATGGAATATCCCTCAGCCATGAAATCAATGTCATAAGACCAGTAGCAGCAAAGTGAGTGGATTCAGGTACGATGATTCTAAGTGAAATAAGTCACACAGAAAAAGAAACTTATCATAAGATATCACTTATGAAGATCCTGTAAACATGGCTACACGTGAACTGAGTTAGGAAAGAGAACAGAGTCTCACATTTAGAAAACACTCTTATGCCTGCATAAAGGGGAAGGAGAGGTGGGGTGATGCATAAAACCAGAGTTTGATATAAGCACAGGGACCGTTTCAAAAACCAACTTTGGAATTGACAAGACCGACACCTTCCTTAGTGAAAGAGACTCAAAACCCCATATTTCCCACAGAGGAATATATCTGACTAGTAAGAACCTTAAAACCTATGTATTGATATGTCTCCATAAGGGAATCAAGTGTGTCTAGAGTGGCATAAACATGGCAGCGAGAATCAGCTCAAACCCACTATAAAAAGGAATTTCAAAAGCAAAACCAAAAAACAGGGAAATTCTTTACAATTCCTCAGGGTGTCTGAGGAAACCTGGAAAGACCCTATCTACAATGACAGCTGTATGTGGCATAAGGCTGGACACTTGGGACTGAGAGGATTGGTGAGATTGGGTGAGCAAATGCAGACCCTTTCAAGCAATAATGCATGGCCCCCATTCCATGGGTCCCAACTCTCCAGGTTCAAGGGAATATTACTACAGCTATAACATGTACAGGAAACCTAGAGAATGGACACACTGTGAATACGAAAGGTTTCTAAAACTCAACGAATAGTCCCTCTCCTGGTGCTCCAGTTTGACTTTCCAACTGCCTTACTATCAATCTCCCAACTTGGAGAGACAGGCCCTTTAACCTCCTGGTTTGCACAGGTTCCCAATTTGCCAGAGGATGGAAGGGACGAGGGAGAACCCATGAGAGCGTAGCTGTTAGGCATTTGGACGGGCACATGTCACTCTAATTTCCCGGCAGGAAGAAGAATTAACCAAAGTCTCAGGCACCCACCGGGAACCAGTAGAGGACATGATCCAAAATTTTGGACTTGCGTTCAGCTCACAAAAAACGAGTTGAGAAAAGGAGCTCAGGGGCACAGCAATTCACAAACTGGCAGAGTGATAAAGGACAACTATCGTCCAAAAGTCTGTTGAGGTAAGTCAACGAGGCGGACTTGAAAGTGAGGCAAAATAGCAGGAAACAGATTTCAAGAGGTACCTTGGAATCGCCTGTAAAGCACAGGAAGAGGGGCACAACTTGGACAATGGTGCACTTGGCCAAAAAGGGCGTATGCGTTTTCTCCTGAATATATTCAGGAGAAAACGCATACGCCCTTTTTGGCCAAGCAAGCAAGCGGGCAATGCAACTCTGCACTACAAAGAAGTATCACTTCCCACCGGTCAAAAGGGACATCCACAAAATGTGTAAAAACCACAAAGGCAAGACAGGCCCTGGAGAACTGGGAGCCTTGTTATGCTGATGGGTGGGATGTAAATTGCCAACTGCCTCACTGGAGGAGTGCATTGTGTTCCCTAAAACAAGTAAACAACAGAGCTACAGAGCCAAGGCCACTTCCAGTCTAGGGAATATACCTTGGGAAAACTGAAAATCAATAAGAAAGAGCCACCTCCAAATTTAGGGCTGCACTGACTACAAGAACCTCAACTTGGGTACACCTTAAATATCCCAGGAAATATAAAAATGGTTCAAAACATTGTGGTACTTACGTACGATGGAATATCCCTCAGCCATGAAATCAATGTCATAAGACCAGTAGCAGCAAAGTGAGTGGATTCAGGTACGATGATTCTAAGTGAAATAAGTCACACAGAAAAAGAAACTTATCATAAGATATCACTTAGGAAGATCCTGTAAACATGGCTACACGTGAACTGAGTTAGGAAAGAGAACAGAGTCTCACATTTAGAAAACACTCTTATGCCTGCATAAAGGGGAAGGAGAGGTGGGGTGATGCATAAAACCAGAGTTTGATATAAGCACAGGGACCCTTTCAAAAACCAACTTTGGAATTGACAAAACCTACACCTTCCTCAGTGAAAGAGACTCAAAACCCCATATTTCCCACAGAGGAATATATCTGACTAGTATGAATCTTAAAACCTATGTATTGATATGTCTCCATAAGGGAATCAAGTGTGTCTAGAGTGGCATAAACATGGCAGCGAGAATCAGCTCAAACCCACTATAAAAAGGAATTTCTAAAGCAAAACCAAAAAACAGGGAAATTCTTTACAATTCCTTCAGGGTGTCTGAGGAAACCTGGAAAGACCCTATCTACAATGACAGCTGGATGTGGCATAAGGCTGGACACTTGGGACTGAGAGGATTGGTGAGATTGGGTGAGCAAATGCAGACCCTTTCAAGCAATAATGCATGGCCCCCATTCCATGGGTCCCAACTCTCCAGGTTCAAGGGAATATTACTACAGCTATAACATGTACAGGAAACCTAGAGAATGGACACACTGTGAATACGAAAGGTTTCTAAAACTCAACGAATAGTCCCTCTCCTGGTGCTCCAGTTTGACTTTCCAACTGCCTTACTATCAATCTCCCAACTTGGAGAGACAGGCCCTTTAACCTCCTGGTTTGCACAGGTTCCCAATTTGCCAGAGGATGGAAGGGACGAGGGAGAACCCATGAGAGAGTAGCTGTTAGGCATTTGGACGGGCACATGTCACTCTAATTTCCCGGCAGGAAGAAGAATTAACCAAAGTCTCAGGCACCCACCGGGAACCAGTAGAGGACATGATCCAAAATTTTGGACTTGCGTTCAGCTCACAAAAAACGAGTTGAGAAAAGGAGCTCAGGGGCACAGCAATTCACAAACTGGCAGAGTGATAAAGGACAACTATCGTCCAAAAGTCTGTTGAGGGAAGTCAACGAGGCGGACTTGAAAGTGAGGCAAAATAGCAGGAAACAGATTTCAAGAGGTACCTTGGAATCGCCTGTAAAGCACAGGAAGAGGGGCACAACTTGGACAATGGTGCACTTGGCCAAAAAGGGCGTATGCGTTTTCTCCTGAATATATTCAGGAGAAAACGCATACGCCCTTTTTGGCCAAGCAAGCAAGCGGGCAATGCAAATCTGCACTACAAAGAAGTGTCACTTCCCACCGGTCAAAAGGGACATCCACAAAATGTGTAAAAACCAGAAAGGCAAGACAGGCCCTGGAGAACTGGGAGCCTTGTTATGCTGATGGGCGGGATGTAAATTGCCAACTGCCTCACTGGAGGAGTGCATTGTGTTCCCTAAAACAAGTAAACAACAGAGCTACAGAGCCAAGGCCACTTCCAGTCTAGGGAATATACCTTGGGAAAACTGAAAATCAATAAGAAAGAGCCACCTCCAAATTTAGGGCTGCACTGACTACAAGAACCTCAACTTGGGTACACCTTAAATATCCCAGGAAATATAAAAATGGTTCAAAACATTGTGGTACTTACGTACGATGGAATATCCCTCAGCGATGAAATCAATGTCATAAGACCAGTAGCAGCAAAGTGAGTGGATTCAGGTACGATGATTCTAAGTGAAATAAGTCACACAGAAAAAGAAACTTATCATAAGATATCACTTATGAAGATCCTGTAAACATGGCTACACGTGAACTGAGTTAGGAAAGAGAACAGAATCTCACATTTAGAAAAAACTCTTATGCCTGCATAAAGGGGATGGAGAGGTGGGGTGATGCATAAAACCAGAGTTTGATATAAGCACAGGGACCGTTCCAAAAACCAACTTTGGAATAGACAAGACATACACCTTCCTCAGTGAAAGAGATTCAAAACCCCATATTTCCCGCAGAGGAATATATCTGACTAGTAAGAATCTTAAAACCTATGTATTGATATGACTCCAAAAGGGAATCAAGTGTGTCTAGAGTGGCATAAACATGGCAACGAGAATCAGCTCAAACCCACTATAAAAATGAATTTCAAAAGCAAACCCAAAAAACAGGGAAATTATTTACAATTCCTTCAGGGTGTCTGAGGAAACCTGGAAAGACCCTATCTACAATGACAGCTGGATGTGGCATAAGGCTGGACACTTGGGACTGAGAGGATTGGTGAGATTGGGTGAGCAAATGCAGACCCTTTCAAGCAATAATGCATGGCCCCCATTCCATGGGTCCCAACTCTCCAGGTTCAAGGGAATATTACTACAGCTATAACATGTACAGGATACCTAGAGAATAGACACACTGTGAATACGAAAGGTTTCTAAAACTCAACGAATAGTCCCTCTCCTGGTGCTCCAGTTTGACTTTCCAACTGCCTTACTATCAATCTCCCAACTTGGAGAGACAGGCCCTTTAACCTCCTGGTTTGCACAGGTTCCCAATTTGCCAGAGGATGGAAAGGACGAGGGAGAACCCATGAGAGAGTAGCTGTTAGGCATTTGGACGGGCACCTGTAACTCTAATGTCCCGGCAGGAAGAAGAATTAACCAAAGTCTCAGCCACCCACCGGGAACCAGTATAGGACATGATCCAAAATTTTGGACTTGCGTTCAGCTCACAAAAAACGAGTTGAGAAATGGAGCTCAGGGGCACAGCAATTCACAAACTGGCAGAGTGATAAAGGACAACTATCGTCCAAAAATCTGTTGAGGGAAGTCAACGAGGCTGACTTGAAAGCGAGGCAAAATAGCAGGAAACAGATTTCAAGAGGTACCTTGGAATAGCCTGTAAAGCACAGGAAGAGGGGCACAACTTGGACAATGGTGCACTTGGCCAAAAAGGGCGTATGCGTTTTCTCCTGAATATATTCAGGAGAAAACGCATACGCCCTTTTTGGCCAAGCAAGCAAGCGGGCAATGCAAATCTGCACTACAAAGAAGTGTCACTTCCCACCGGTCAAAAGGGACATCCACAAAATGTGTAAAAACCAGAAAGGCAAGACAGGCCCTGGAGAACTGGGAGCCTTGTTATGCTGATGGGCGGGATGTAAATTGCCAACTGCCTCACTGGAGGAGTGCATTGTGTTCCCTAAAACAAGTAAACAACAGAGCTACAGAGCCAAGGCCACTTCCAGTCTAGGGAATATACCTTGGGAAAACTGAAAATCAATAAGAAAGAGCCACCTCCAAATTTAGGGCTGCACTGACTACAAGAACCTCAACTTGGGTACACCTTAAATATCCCAGGAAATATAAAAATGGTTCAAAACATTGTGGTACTTACGTACGATGGAATATCCCTCAGCGATGAAATCAATGTCATAAGACCAGTAGCAGCAAAGTGAGTGGATTCAGGTACGATGATTCTAAGTGAAATAAGTCACACAGAAAAAGAAACTTATCATAAGATATCACTTATGAAGATCCTGTAAACATGGCTACACGTGAACTGAGTTAGGAAAGAGAACAGAATCTCACATTTAGAAAAAACTCTTATGCCTGCATAAAGGGGATGGAGAGGTGGGGTGATGCATAAAACCAGAGTTTGATATAAGCACAGGGACCGTTCCAAAAACCAACTTTGGAATAGACAAGACATACACCTTCCTCAGTGAAAGAGATTCAAAACCCCATATTTCCCGCAGAGGAATATATCTGACTAGTAAGAATCTTAAAACCTATGTATTGATATGACTCCAAAAGGGAATCAAGTGTGTCTAGAGTGGCATAAACATGGCAACGAGAATCAGCTCAAACCCACTATAAAAATGAATTTCAAAAGCAAACCCAAAAAACAGGGAAATTATTTACAATTCCTTCAGGGTGTCTGAGGAAACCTGGAAAGACCCTATCTACAATGACAGCTGGATGTGGCATAAGGCTGGACACTTGGGACTGAGAGGATTGGTGAGATTGGGTGAGCAAATGCAGACCCTTTCAAGCAATAATGCATGGCCCCCATTCCATGGGTCCCAACTCTCCAGGTTCAAGGGAATATTACTACAGCTATAACATGTACAGGATACCTAGAGAATAGACACACTGTGAATACGAAAGGTTTCTAAAACTCAACGAATAGTCCCTCTCCTGGTGCTCCAGTTTGACTTTCCAACTGCCTTACTATCAATCTCCCAACTTGGAGAGACAGGCCCTTTAACCTCCTGGTTTGCACAGGTTCCCAATTTGCCAGAGGATGGAAAGGACGAGGGAGAACCCATGAGAGAGTAGCTGTTAGGCATTTGGACGGGCACCTGTAACTCTAATGTCCCGGCAGGAAGAAGAATTAACCAAAGTCTCAGCCACCCACCGGGAACCAGTATAGGACATGATCCAAAATTTTGGACTTGCGTTCAGCTCACAAAAAACGAGTTGAGAAATGGAGCTCAGGGGCACAGCAATTCACAAACTGGCAGAGTGATAAAGGACAACTATCGTCCAAAAATCTGTTGAGGGAAGTCAACGAGGCTGACTTGAAAGCGAGGCAAAATAGCAGGAAACAGATTTCAAGAGGTACCTTGGAATAGCCTGTAAAGCACAGGAAGAGGGGCACAACTTGGACAATGGTGCACTTGGCCAAAAAGGGCGTATGCGTTTTCTCCTGAATATATTCAGGAGAAAACGCATACGCCCTTTTTGGCCAAGCAAGCAAGCGGGCAATGCAAATCTGCACTACAAAGAAGTATCACTTCCCACCGGTCAAAAGGGACATCCACAAAATGTGTAAAAACCAGAAAGGCAAGACAGACCCTGGAGAACAGGGAGCCTTGTTATGCTGATGGGTGGGATGTAAATTGCCAACTGCCTCACTGGAGGAGTGCATTGTGTTCCCTAAAACAAGTAAACAACAGAGCTACAGAGCCAAGGCCACTTCCAGTCTAGGGAATATACCTTGGGAAAACTGAAAATCAATAAGAAAGAGCCACCTCCAAATTTAGGGCTGCACTGACTACAAGAACCTCAACTTGGGTACACCTTAAATATCCCAGGAAATATAAAAATGGTTCAAAACATTGTGGTACTTACGTACGATGGAATATCCCTCAGCCATGAAATCAATGTCATAAGACCAGTAGCAGCAAAGTGAGTGGATTCAGGTACGATGATTCTAAGTGAAATAAGTCACACAGAAAAAGAAACTTATCATAAGATATCACTTATGAAGATCCTGTAAACATGGCTACACGTGAACTGAGTTAGGAAAGAGAACAGAGTCTCACATTTAGAAAACACTCTTATGCCTGCATAAAGGGGAAGGAGAGGTGGGGTGATGCATAAAACCAGAGTTTGATATAAGCACAGGGACCGTTTCAAAAACCAACTTTGGAATTGACAAAACCTACACCTTCCTCAGTGAAAGAGACTCAAAACCCCATATTTCCCACAGAGGAATATATCTGACTAGTAAGAATCTTAAAACCTATGTATTGATATGTCTCCATAAGGGAATCAAGTGTGTCTAGAGTGGCATAAACATGGCAGCGAGAATCAGCTCAAACCCACTATAAAAAGGAATTTCAAAAGCAAAACCAAAAAACAGGGAAATTCTTTACAATTCCTTCAGGGTGTCTGAGGAACCCTGGAAAGACCCTATCTACAATGACAGCTGGATGTGGCATAAGGCTGGACACTTGGGACTGAGAGGATTGGTGAGATTGGGTGAGCAAATGCAGACCCTTTCAAGCAATAATGCATGGCCCCCATTCCATGGGTCCCAACTCTCCAGGTTCAAGGGAATATTACTACAGCTATAACATGTACAGGAAACCTAGAGAATGGACACACTGTGAATACGAAAGGTTTCTAAAACTCAACGAATAGTCCCTCTCCTGGTGCTCCAGTTTGACTTTCCAACTGCCTTACTATCAATCTCCCAACTTGGAGAGACAGGCCCTTTAACCTCCTGGTTTGCACAGGTTCCCAATTTGCCAGAGGATGGAAGGGACGAGGGAGAACCCATGAGAGAGTAGCTGTTAGGCATTTGGACGGGCACATGTCACTCTAATTTCCCGGCAGGAAGAAGAATTAACCAAAGTCTCAGCCACCCACCGGGAACCAGTATAGGACATGATCCAAAATTTTGGACTTGCGTTCAGCTCACAAAAAACGAGTTGAGAAATGGAGCTCAGGGGCACAGCAATTCACAAACTGGCAGAGTGATAAAGGACAACTATCGTCCAAAAATCTGTTGAGGGAAGTCAAAGAGGCTGACTTGAAAGCGAGGCAAAATAGCAGGAAACAGATTTCAAGAGGTACCTTGGAATAGCCTGTAAAGCACAGGAAGAGGGGCACAACTTGGACAATGGTGCACTTGGCCAAAAAGGGCGTATGCGTTTTCTCCTGAATATATTCAGGAGAAAACGCATACGCCCATTTTGGCCAAGCAAGCAAGCGGGCAATGCAAATCTGCACTACAAAGAAGTATCACTTCCCACCGGCCAAAAGGGACATCCACAAAATGTGTAAAAACCAGAAAGGCAAGACAGGCCCTGGAGAACTGGGAGTTTTGTTATGCTGATGGGCGGGATGTAAATTGCCAACTGCCTCACTGGAGGAGTGCATTGTGTTCCCTAAAACAAGTAAACAACAGAGCTACAGAGCCAAGGCCACTTCCAGTCTAGGGAATATACCTTGGGAAAACTGAAAATCAATAAGAAAGAGCCACCTCCAAATTTAGGGCTGCACTGACTACAAGAACCTCAACTTTGGTACACCTTAAATATCCCAGGAAATATAAAAATGGTTCAAAACATTGTGGTACTTACGTACGATGGAATATCCCTCAGCCATGAAATCAATGTCATAAGACCAGTAGCAGCAAAGTGAGTGGATTCAGGTACGATGATTCTAAGTGAAATAAGTCACACAGAAAAAGAAACTTATCATAAGATATCACTTAGGAAGATCCTGTAAACATGGCTACACGTGAACTGAGTTAGGAAAGAGAACAGAGTCTCACATTTAGAAAACACTCTTATGCCTGCATAAAGGGGAAGGAGAGGTGGGGTGATGCATAAAACCAGAGTTTGATATAAGCACAGGGACCGTTTCAAAAACCAACTTTGGAATTGACAAAACCTACACCTTCCTCAGTGAAAGAGACTCAAAACCCCATATTTCCCACAGAGGAATATATCTGACTAGTAAGAATCTTAAAACCTATGTATTGATATGTCTCCATAAGGGAATCAAGTGTGTCTAGAGTGGCATAAACATGGCAGCGAGAATCATCTCAAACCCACTATAAAAAGGAATTTCAAAAGCAAAACCAAAAAACAGGGAAATTATTTACAATTCCTTCAGGGTGTCTGAGGAAACCTGGAAAGACCCTATCTACAATGACAGCTGGATGTGGCATAAGGCTGGACACTTGGGACTGAGAGGATTGGTGAGATTGGGTGAGCAAATGCAGACCCTTTCAAGCAATAATGCATGGCCCCCATTCCATGGGTCCCAACTCTCCAGGTTCAAGGGAATATTACTACAGCTATAACATGTACAGGAAACCTAGAGAATGGACACACTGTGAATACGAAAGGTTTCTAAAACTCAACGAATAGTCCCTCTCCTGGTGCTCCAGTTTGACTTTCCAACTGCCTTACTATCAATCTCCCAACTTGGAGAGACAGGCCCTTTAACCTCCTGGTTTGCACAGGTTCCCAATTTGCCAGAGGATGGAAGGGACGAGGGAGAACCCATGAGAGAGTAGCTGTTAGGCATTTGGATGGGCACATGTCACTCTAATTTCCCGGCAGGAAGAAGAATTAACCAAAGTCTCAGCCACCCACCGGGAACCAGTATAGGACATGATCCAAAATTTTGGACTTGCGTTCAGCTCACAAAAAACGAGTTGAGAAATGGAGCTCAGGGGCACAGCAATTCACAAACTGGCAGAGTGATAAAGGACAACTATCGTCCAAAAGTCTGTTGAGGGAAGTCAACGAGGCGGACTTGAAAGTGAGGCAAAATAGCAGGAAACAGATTTCAAGAGGTACCTTGGAATCGCCTGTAAAGCACAGGAAGAGGGGCACAACTTGGACAATGGTGCACTTGGCCAAAAAGGGCGTATGCGTTTTCTCCTGAATATATTCAGGAGAAAACGCATACGCCCTTTTTGGCCAAGCAAGCAAGCGGGCAATGCAAATCTGCACTACAAAGAAGTATCACTTCCCACCGGTCAAAAGGGACATCCACAAAATGTGTAAAAACCAGAAAGGCAAGACAGGCCCTGGAGAACTGGGAGTTTTGTTATGCTGATGGGCGGGATGTAAATTGCCAACTGCCTCACTGGAGGAGTGCATTGTGTTCCCTAAAACAAGTAAACAACAGAGCTACAGAGCCAAGGCCACTTCCAGTCTAGGGAATATACCTTGGGAAAACTGAAAATCAATAAGAAAGAGCCACCTCCAAATGTAGGGCTGCACTGACTACAAGAACCTCAACTTGGGTACACCTTAAATATCCCAGGAAATATAAAAATGGTTCAAAACATTGTGGTACTTACGTATGATGGAATATCCCTCAGCGATGAAATCAATGTCATAAGACCAGTAGCAGCAAAGTGAGTGGATTCAGGTACGATGATTCTAAGTGAAATAAGTCACACAGAAAAAGAAACTTATCATAAGATATCACTTATGAAGATCCTGTAAACATGGCTACACGTGAACTGAGTTAGGAAAGAGAACAGAGTCTCACATTTAGAAAACACTCTTATGCCTGCATAAAGGGGATGGAGAGGTGGGGTGATGCATAAAACCAGAGATTGATATAAGCACAGGGACCGTTCCAAAAACCAACTTTGGAATAGACAAGACCTACACCTTCCTCAGTGAAAGAGACTCAAAACCCCATATTTCCCGCAGAGGAATATATCTGACTAGTAAGAATCTTAAAACCTATGTATTGATATGACTCCATGAGGGAATCAACTGTGTCTAGAGTGGCATAAACATGGCAGCGAGAATCAGCTCAAACCTACTATAAAAAGGAATTTCAAAAGCAAAACCAAAAACAGGGAAATTCTTTACAATTCCTTCAGGGTGTCTGAGGAAACCTGGAAAGACCCTATCTACAATGGCAGCTGGATGTGGCATAAGGCTGGACACTTGGGACTGAGAGGATTGGTGAGATTGGGTGAGCAAATGCAGACCCTTTCAAGCAATAATGCATGGCCCCCATTCCATGGGTCCCAACTCTCCAGGTTCAAGGGAATATTACTACAGCTATAACATGTACAGGAAACCTAGAGAATGGACACACTGTGAATACGAAAGGTTTCTAAAACTCAACGAATAGTCCCTCTCCTGGTGCTCCAGTTTGACTTTCCAACTGCCTTACTATCAATCTCCCAACTTGGAGAGACAGGCCCTTTAACCTCCTGGTTTGCACAGGTTCCCAATTTGGCAGAGGATGGAAGGGACGAGGGAGAACCCATGAGAGAGTAGCTGTTAGGCATTTGGACGGGCACATGTCACTCTAATTTCCCGGCAGGAAGAAGAATTAACCAAAGTCTCAGCCACCCACCGGGAACCAGTATAGGACATGATCCAAAATTTTGGACTTGTGTTCAGCTCACAAAAAACGAGTTGAGAAATGGAGCTCAGGGGCACAGCAATTCACAAACTGGCAGAGTGATAAAGGACTACTATCGTCCAAAAATCTGTTGAGGGACATCAACGAGGCGGACTTGAAAGCGAGGCAAAATAGCAGGAAACAGATTTCAAGAGGTACCTTGGAATCGCCTGTAAAGCACAGGAAGAGGGGCACAACTTGGACAATGGTGCACTTGGCCAAAAAGTGCGTATGCGTTTTCTCCTGAATATATTCAGGAGAAAACACATACGCCCTTTTTGGCCAAGCAAGCAAGCGGGCAATGCAAATCTGCACTACAAAGAAGTATCACTTCCCACCGGTCAAAAGGGACATCCACAAAATGTGTAAAAACCAGAAAGGCAAGACAGGCCCTGGAGAACTGGGAGCCTTGTTATGCTGATGGGCGGGATGTAAACTGCCAACTGCCTCACTGGAGGAGTGCATTGTGTTCCCTAAAACAAGTAAACAACAGAGCTACAGAGCCAAGGCCACTTCCAGTCTAGGGAATATACCTTGGGAAAACTGAAAATCAATAAGAAAGAGCCACCTCCAAATTTAGGGCTGCACTGACTACAAGAACCTCAACTTGGGTACACCTTAAATATCCCAGGAAATATAAAAATGGTTCAAAACATTGTGGTACTTACGTACGATGGAATATCCCTCAGCCATGAAATCAATGTCATAAGACCAGTAGCAGCAAAGTGAGTGGATTCAGGTACGATGATTCTAAGTGAAATAAGTCACACAGAAAAAGAAACTTATCAAAAGATATCACTTATGAAGATCCTGTAAACATGGCTACACGTGAACTGAGTTAGGAAAGAGAACAGAGTCTCACATTTAGAAAACACTCTTATGCCTGCATAAAGGGGAAGGAGAGGTGGGGTGATGCATAAAACCAGAGATTGATATAAGCACAGGGACCGTTCCAAAAACCAACTTTGGAATAGACAAGACCTACACCTTCCTCAGTGAAAGAGACTCAAAACCCCATATTTCCCGCAGAGGAATATATCTGACTAGTAAGAATCTTAAAACCTATGTATTGATATGACTCCATGAGGGAATCAAGTGTGTCTAGAGTGGCATAAACATGGCAGCGAGAATCAGCTCAAACCCACTATAAAAAGGAATTTCAAAAGCAAAACCAAAAAACAGGGAAATTCTTTACAATTCCTTCAGGGTGTCTGAGGAAACCTGGAAAGACCCTATCTACAATGACAGCTGGATGTGGCATAAGGCTGGACACTTGGGACAGAGAGGATTGGTGAGATTGGGTGAGCAAATGCAGACCCTTTCAAGCAATAATGCATGGCCCCCATTCCATGGGTCCCAACTCTCCAGGTTCAAGGGAATATTACTACAGCTATAACATGTACAGGAAACCTAGAGAATGGACACACTGTGAATACGAAAGGTTTCTAAAACTCAACGAATAGTCCCTCTCCTGGTGCTCCAGTTTGACTTTCCAACTGCCTTACTATCAATCTCCCAACTTGGAGAGACAGGCCCTTTAACCTCCTGGTTTGCACAGGTTCCCAATTTGGCAGAGGATGGAAGGGACGAGGGAGAACCCATGAGAGAGTAGCTGTTAGGCATTTGGACGGGCACATGTCACTCTAATTTCCCGGCAGGAAGAAGAATTAACCAAAGTCTCAGCCACCCACCGGGAACCAGTATAGGACATGATCCAAAATTTTGGACTTGTGTTCAGCTCACAAAAAACGAGTTGAGAAATGGAGCTCAGGGGCACAGCAATTCACAAACTGGCAGAGTGATAAAGGACAACTATCGTCCAAAAATCTGTTGAGGGACATCAACGAGGCGGACTTGAAAGCGAGGCAAAATAGCAGGAAACAGATTTCAAGAGGTACCTTGGAATCGCCTGTAAAGCACAGGAAGAGGGGCACAACTTGGACAATGGTGCACTTGGCCAAAAAGGGCGTATGCGTTTTCTCCTGAATATATTCAGGAGAAAACGCATACGCCCTTTTTGGCCAAGCAAGCAAGCGGGCAATGCAAATCTGCACTACAAAGAAGTATCACTTCCCACCGGTCAAAAGGGACATCCACAAAATGTGTAAAAACCAGAAAGGCAAGACAGGCCCTGGATAACTGGGAGCCTTGTTATGCTGATGGGTGGGATGTAAACTGCCAACTGCCTCACTGGAGGAGTGCATTGTGTTCCCTAAAACAAGTAAACAACAGAGCTACAGAGCCAAGGCCACTTCCAGTCTAGGGAATATACCTTGGGAAAACTGAAAATCAATAAGAAAGAGCCACCTCCATATTTAGGGCTGCACTGACTACAAGAACCTCAACTTGAGTACACCTTAAATATCCCAGGAAATATAAAAATGGTTCAAAACATTGTGGTACTTACGTACGATGGAATATCCCTCAGCCATGAAATCAATGTCATAAGACCAGTAGCAGCAAAGTGAGTGGATTCAGGTACGATGATTCTAAGTGAAATAAGTCACACAGAAAAAGAAACTTATCAAAAGATATCACTTATGAAGATCCTGTAAACATGGCTACACGTGAACTGAGTTAGGAAAGAGAACAGAGTCTCACATTTAGAAAACACTCTTATGCCTGCATAAAGGGGAAGGAGAGGTGGGGTGATGCATAAAACCAGAGTTTGATATAAGCACAGGGACCGTTTCAAAAACCAACTTTTGAATAGACAAGACCTACACCTTCCTCAGTGAAAGAGACTCAAAACCCCATATTTCCCACAGAGGAATATATCTGACTAGTAAGAATCTTAAAACCTATGTATTGATATGTCTCCATAAGGGAATCAAGTGTGCCTAGAGTGGCATAAACATGGCAGCGAGAATCAGCTCAAACCCACTATAAAAAGGAATTTCAAAAGCAAAACCAAAAAACAGGGAAATTCTTTACAATTCCTTCAGGGTGTCTGAGGAAACCTGGAAAGACCCTATCTACAATGACAGCTGGATGTGGCATAAGGCTGGACACTTGGGACTGAGAGGATTGGTGAGATTGGGTGAGCAAATGCAGACCCTTTCAAGCAATAATGCATGGCCCCCATTCCATGGGTCCCAACTCTCCAGGTTCAAGGGAATATTACTACAGCTATAACATGTACAGGAAACCTAGAGAATGGACACACTGTGAATACGAAAGGTTTCTAAAACTCAACGAATAGTCCCTCTCCTGGTGCTCCAGTTTGACTTTCCAACTGCCTTACTATCAATCTCCCAACTTGGAGAGACAGGCCCTTTAACCTCCTGGTTTGCACAGGTTCCCAATTTGGCAGAGGATGGAAGGGACGAGGGAGAACCCATGAGAGAGTAGCTGTTAGGCATTTGGACGGGCACATGTCACTCTAATTTCCCGGCAGGAAGAAGAATTAACCAAAGTCTCAGCCACCCACCGGGAACCAGTATAGGACATGATCCAAAATTTTGGACTTGCGTTCAGCTCACAAAAAACGAGTTGAGAAATGGAGCACAGGGGCACAGCAATTCACAAACTGGCAGAGTGATAAAGGACAACTATCGTCCAAAAATCTGTTGAGGGAAGTCAACGAGGCGGACTTGAAAGTGAGGCAAAATAGCAGGAAACAGATTTCAAGAGGTACCTTGGAATCGCCTGTAAAGCACAGGAAGAGGGGCACAACTTGGACAATGGTGCACTTGGCCAAAAAGGGCGTATGTGTTTTCTCCTGAATATATTCAGGAGAAAACGCATACGCCCTTTTTGGCCAAGCAAGCAAGCGGGCAATGCAAATCTGCACTACAAAGAAGTATCACTTCCCACCGGTCAAAAGGGACATCCACAAAATGTGTAAAAACCAGAAAGGCAAGACAGGCCCTGGAGAACTGGGAGCCTTGTTATGCTGATGGGTGGGATGTAAATTGCCAACTGCCTCACTGGAGGAGTGCATTGTGTTCCCTAAAACAAGTAAACAACAGAGCTACAGAGCCAAGGCCACATCCAGTCTAGGGAATATACCTTGGGAAAACTGAAAATCAATAAGAAAGAGCCACCTCCAAATTTAGGGCTGCACTGACTACAAGAACCTCAACTTGGGTACACCTTAAATATCCCAGGAAATATAAAAATGGTTCAAAACATTGTGGTACTTACGTACGATGGAATATCCCTCAGCCATAAAATCAATGTCATAAGACCAGTAGCAGCAAAGTGAGTGGATTCAGGTACGATGATTCTAAGTGAAATAAGTCACACAGAAAAAGAAACTTATCAAAAGATATCACTTATGAAGATCCTGTAAACATGGCTACACGTGAACTGAGTTAGGAAAGAGAACAGAGTCTCACATTTAGAAAACACTCTTATGCCTGCATAAAGGAGAAGGAGAGGTGGGGTGATGCATAAAACCAGAGTTTGATATAAGCACAGGGACCGTTTCAAAAACCAACTTTTAAATAGACAAGACCTACACCTTCCTCAGTGAAAGAGACTCAAAACCCCATATTTCCCACAGAGGAATATATCTGACTAGTAAGAATCTTAAAACCTATGTATTGATATGTCTCCATAAGGGAATCAAGTGTGTCTAGAGTGGCATAAACATGGCAGCGAGAATCAGCTCAAACCCACTATAAAAAGGAATTTCAAAAGCAAAACCAAAAAACAGGGAAATTCTTTACAATTCCTTCAGGGTGTCTGAGGAAACCTGGAAAGACCCTATCTACAATGACAGCTGGATGTGGCATAAGGCTGGACACTTGGGACTGAGAGGATTGGTGAGATTGGGTGAGCAAATGCAGACCCTTTCAAGCAATAATGCATGGCCCCCATTCCTTGGGTCCCAACTCTCCAGGTTCAAGGGAATATTACTACAGCTATAACATGTACAGGAAACCTAGAGAATGGACACACTGTGAATATGAAAGGTTTCTAAAACTCAACGAATAGTCCCTCTCCTGGTGCTCCAGTTTGACTTTCCAACTGCCTTACTATCAATCTCCCAACTTGGAGAGACAGGCCCTTTAACCTCCTGGTTTGCACAGGTTCCCAATTTGGCAGAGGATGGAAGGGACGAGGGAGAACCCATGAGAGAGTAGCTGTTAGGCATTTGGACGGGCACATGTCACTCTAATTTCCCGGCAGGAAGAAGAATTAACCAAAGTCTCAGCCACCCACCGGGAACCAGTATAGGACATGATCCAAAATTTTGGACTTGCGTTCAGCTCACAAAAAACGAGTTGAGAAATGGAGCTCAGGGGCACAGCAATTCACAAACTGGCAGAGTGATAAAGGACAACTATCGTCCAAAAATCTGTTGAGGGAAGTCAACGAGGAGGACTTGAAAGTGAGGCAAAATAGCAGGAAACAGATTTCAAGAGGTACCTTGGAATCGCCTGTAAAGCACAGGAAGAGGGGCACAACTTGGACAATGGTGCACTTGGCCAAAAAGGGCATATGCGTTTTCTCCTGAATATATTCAGGAGAAAACGCATACACCCTTTTTGGCCAAGCAAGCAAGCGGGCAATGCAAATCTGCACTACAAAGAAGTATCACTTCCCATCGGTCAAAAGGGACATCCACAAAATGTGTAAAAACCAGAAAGGCAAGACAGGCCCTGGAGAACTGGGAGCCTTGTTATGCTGATGGGCGGGATGTAAATTGCCAACTGCCTCACTGGAGGAGTGCATTGTGTTCCCTAAAACAAGTAAACAACAGAGCTACAGAGCCAAGGCCACTTCCAGTCTAGGGAATATACCTTGGGAAAACTGAAAATCAATAAGAAAGAGCCACCTCCAAATTTAGGGCTGCACTGACTACAAGAACCTCAACTTGGGTACACCTTAAATATCCCAGGAAATATAAAAATGGTTCAAAACATTGTGGTACTTACGTATGATGGAATATCCCTCAGCGATGAAATCAATGTCATAAGACCAGTAGCAGCAAAGTGAGTGGATTCAGGTACGATGATTCTAAGTGAAATAAGTCACAGAGAAAAAGAAATTTATCAAAAGATATCACTTATGAAGATCCTGTAAACATGGCTACACGTGAACTGAGTTAGGAAAGAGAACAGAGTCTCACATTTAGAAAACACTCTTATTCCTGCATAAAGGGGAAGGAGAGGTGGGGTGATGCATAAAACCAGAGTTTGATATAAGCACAGGGACCGTTTCAAAAACCAACTTTGGAATAGACAAGACCTACACCTTCATCAGTGAAAGAGACCCAAAACCCCATATTTCCCACAGAGGAATATATCTGACTAGTAAGAATCTTAAAACCTATGTATTGATATGTCTCCATAAGGGAATCAAGTGTGTCTAGAGTGGCATAAACATGGCAGCGAGAATCAGCTCAAACCCACTATAAAAAGGAATTTCAAAAGCAAAACCAAAAAACAGGGAAATTCTTTACAATTCCTTCAGGGTGTCTGAGGAAACCTGGAAAGACCCTATCTACAATGACAGCTGGATGTGGCATAAGGCTGGACACTTGGGACTGAGAGGATTGGTGAGATTGGGTGAGCAAATGCAGAACCTTTCAAGCAATAATGCATGGCCCCCATTCCATGGGTCCCAACTCTCCAGGTTCAAGGGAATATTACTACAGCTATAACATGTACAGGAAACCTAGAGAATGGACACACTGTGAATACGAAAGGTTTCTAAAACTCAACGAATAGTCCCTCTCCTGGTGCTCCAGTTTGACTTTCCAACTGCCTTACTATCAATCTCCCAACTTGGAGAGACAGGCCCTTTAACCTCCTGGTTTGCACAGGTTCCCAATTTGGCAGAGGATGGAAGGGACGAGGGAGAACCCATGAGAGAGTAGCTGTTAGGCATTTGGACGGGCACATGTCACTCTAATTTCCCGGCAGGAAGAAGAATTAACCAAAGTCTCAGCCACCCACCGGGAACCAGTATAGGACATGATCCAAAATTTTGGACTTGTGTTCAGCTCACAAAAAACGAGTTGAGAAATGGAGCTCAGGGGCACAGCAATTCACAAACTGGCAGAGTGATAAAGGACAACTATCGTCCAAAAATCTGTTGAGGGACATCAACGAGGCGGACTTGAAAGCGAGGCAAAATAGCAGGAAACAGATTTCAAGAGGTACCTTGGAATCGCCTGTAAAGCACAGGAAGAGGGGCACAACATGGACAATGGTGCACTTGGCCAAAAAGTGCGTATGCGTTTTCTCCTGAATCTATTCAGGAGAAAACGCATACGCCCTTTTTGGCCAAGCAAGCAAGCGGGCAATGCAAATCTGCACTACAAAGAAGTATCACTTCCCACTGGTCAAAAGGGACATCCACAAAATGTGTAAAAACCAGAAAGGCAAGACAGGCCCTGGAGAACTGGGAGCCTTGTTATGCTGATGGGCGGGATGTAAATTGCCAACTGCCTCACTGGAGGAGTGCATTGTGTGCCCTAAAACAAGTAAACAACAGAGCTACAGAGCCAAGGCCACTTCCAGTCTAGGGAATATACCTTGGGAAAACTGAAAATCAATAAGAAAGAGCCACCTCCAAATTTAGGGCTGCACTGCCTACAAGAACCTCAACTTGGGTACACCTTAAATATCCCAGGAAATATAAAAATGGTTCAAAACATTGTGGTACTTACGTACGATGGAATATCCCTCAGCCATGGAATCAATATCATAAGACCAGTAGCAGCAAAGTGAGTGGATTTAGGTACGATGATTCTAAGTGAAATAAGTCACACAGAAAAAGAAACTTATCAAAAGATATCACTTATGAAGATCCTGTAAACATGGCTACACGTGAACTGAGTTAGGAAAGAGAACAGAGTCTCACATTTAGAAAACACTCTTATGCCTGCATAAAGGGGAAGGAGAGGTGGGGTGATGCATAAAACCAGAGTTTGATATAAGCACAGGGACCGTTTCAAAAACCAACTTTTGAATAGACAAGACCTACACCTTCCTCAGTGAAAGAGACTCAAAACCCCATATTTCCCACAGAGGAATATATCTGACTAGTAAGAATCTTAAAACCTATGTATTGATATGTCTCCATAAGGGAATCAAGTGTGTCTAGAGTGGCATAAACATGGCAGCGAGAATCAGCTCAAACCCACTATAAAAAGGAATTTCAAAAGCAAAACCAAAAAACAGGGAAATTCTTTACAATTCCTTCAGGGTGTCTGAGGAAACCTGGAAAGACCCTATCTACAATGACAGCTGGATGTGGCATAAGGCTGGACACTTGGGACTGAGAGGATTGGTGAGATTGGGTGAGCAAATGCAGACCCTTTCAAGCAATAATGCATGGCCCCCATTCCATGGGCCCCAACTCTCCAGGTTCAAGGGAATATTACTACAGCTATAGCATGTACAGGAAACCTAGAGAATGGACACACTGTGAATACGAAAGGTTTCTAAAACTCAACGAATAGTCCCTCTCCTGGTGCTCCAGTTTGACTTTCCAACTGCCTTACTATCAATCTCCCAACTTGGAGAGACAGGCC
This sequence comes from Mesoplodon densirostris, assembly GCF_025265405.1. Taxonomy (NCBI): domain Eukaryota; kingdom Metazoa; phylum Chordata; class Mammalia; order Artiodactyla; family Ziphiidae; genus Mesoplodon; species Mesoplodon densirostris. The sequence goes on along the minus strand of NW_026778187.1, from coordinate 323,080 downwards.
CTTTAACCTCCTGGTTTGCACAGGTTCCCAATTTGGCAGAGGATGGAAGGGACGAGGGAGAACCCATGAGAGAGTAGCTGTTAGGCATTTGGACGGGCACATGTCACTCTAATTTCCCGGCAGGAAGAAGAATTAACCAAAGTCTCAGCCACCCACCGGGAACCAGTATAGGACATGATCCAAACTTTTCGACTTGCGTTCAGCTCACAAAAAACCAGTTGAGAAATGGAGCTCAGGGGCACAGCAATTCACAAACTGGCAGAGTGATAAAGGACAACTATCGTCCAAAAATCTGTTGAGGGAAGTCAACGAGGCGGACTTGAAAGGGAGGCAAAGTAGCAGGAAACAGATTTCAAGAGGTACCTAGGAATTGCCTGTAAAGCACAGGAAGAGGGGCACAACTTGGACAATGGTGCACTTGGCCAAAAAGGGCGTATGCGTTTTCTCCTGAATATATTCAGGAGAAAACGCATACGCCCTTTTTGGCCAAGCAAGCAAGCGGGCAATGCAAATCTGCACTACAAAGAAGTATCACTTCCCACCTGTCAAAAGGGACATCCACAAAATGTGTAAAAACCAGAAAGGCAAGACAGGCCCTGGAGAACTGGGAGCCTTGTTATGCTGATGGGCGGGATGTCAATTGCCAACTGCCTCACTGGAGGAGTGCATTGTGTTCCCTAAAACAAGTAAACAACAGAGCTACAGAGCCAAGGCCACTTCCAGTCTAGGGAATATACCTTGGGAAAACTGAAAATCAATAAGAAAGAGCCACCTCCAAATTTAGGGCTGCACTGACAACAAGAACCTCAACTTGGGTACACCTTAAATATCCCAGGAAATATAAAAATGGTTCAAAACATTGTGGTACTTACGTACGATGGAATATCCCTCAGCCATGAAATCAATGTCATAAGACCAGTAGCAGCAAAGTGAGTGGATTCAGGTACGATGATTCTAAGTGAAATAAGTCACACAGAAAAAGAAACTTATCATAAGATATCACTTATGAAGATCCTGTAAACATGGCTACACGTGAACTGAGTTAGGAAAGAGAACAGAGTCTCACATTTAGAAAACACTCTTATGCCTGCTTAAAGGGGAAGGAGCGGTGGGGTGATGCACAAAACCAGAGTTTGATATAAGCACAGTGACCGTTCCAAAAACCAACCTTGGAATAGACAAGACCGACACCTTCCTTAGTGAAAGAGCCTCAAAATCCCATATTTCCCGCAGAGGAATATATCTGACTAGTAAGAATCTTAAAACCTATGTATTGATATGTCTCCATAAGGGAATCAAGTGTGTCTAGAGTGGCATAAACATGGCAGCGAGAATCAGCTCAAACCCAGTATAAAAAGGAATTTCAAAAGCAAAACCAAAAAACAGGGAAATTCTTTACAATTCCTTCAGGGTGTCTGAGGAAACCTGGAAAGACCCTATCTACCATGACAGCTGGATGTGGCATAAGGCTGGACACTTGGGACTGAGAGGATTGGTGAGATTGTGTGAGCAAATGCAGACCCTTTCAAGCAATAATGCATGGCCCCCATTCCATGGGTCCCAACTCTCCATGTTCAAGGGAATATCACTACAGCTATAACATGTACAGGAAACCTAGAGAATGGACACACTGTGAATAAGAAAGGTTTCTAAAACTCAACGAATAGTCCCTCTCCTGGTGCTCCAGTTTGACTTTCCAACTGCCTTACTATCAATCTCCCAACTTGGAGAGACAGGCCCTTTAACCTCCTGGTTTGCACAGGTTCCCAATTTGGCAGAGGATGGAAGGGACGAGGGAGAACCCATGAGAGAGTAGCTGTTAGGCATTTGGACGGGCACATGTCACTCTAATTTCCCGGCAGGAAGAAGAATTAACCAAAGGCTCAGCCACCCACCGGGAACCAGTATAGGACATGATCCAAAATTTTGGACTTGCGTTCAGCTCCCAAAAAACGAGTTGAGAAATGGAGCTCAGGGGCACAGCAATTCACATACTGGCAGAGTGATAAAGGACAACTATCGTCCAAAAATCTGTTGAGGGAAGTCAACGAGGCGGACTTGAAAGTGAGGCAAAATAGCAGGAAACAGATTTCAAGAGGTACGTTGGAATCGCCTGTAAAGCACAGGAAGAGGGGCACAACTTGGACAATGGTGCACTTGGCCAAAAAGGGCGTATGCGTTTTCTCCTGAATATATTCAGGAGAAAATGCATACGCCCTTTTTGGCCAAGCAAGCAAGCGGGCAATGCAAATCTGCACTACAAAGAAGTATCACTTCCCACCGGTCAAAAGGGACATCCACAAAATGTGTAAAAACCAGAAAGGCAAGACAGGCCCTGGAGAACAGGGACCCTTGTTATGCTGATGGGCAGGATGTAAATTGCCAACTGCCTCACTGGAGGAGTGCATTGTGTTCCGTAAAACAAGTAAACAACAGAGCTATAGAGCCAAGGCCACATCCAGTCTAGGGAATATACCTTGGGAAAACTGAAAATCAATAAGAAAGAGCCACCTCCAAATTTAGGGCTGCACTGACTACAAGAACCTCAACTTGGGTACACCTTAAATATCCCAGGAAATATAAAAATGGTTCAAAACATTGTGGTACTTACGTACGATGGAATATCCCTCAGCGATGAAATCAATGTCATAAAAACAGTAGCAGCAAAGTGAGTGGATTCAGGTACGATGATTCTAAGTGAAATAAGTCACACAGAAAAAGGAACTTATCATAAGATATCACTTATGAAGATCCTGTAAACATGGCTACACGTGAACTGAGTTAGGAAATAGAACAGAGTCTCACATTTAGAAAACACTCTTATGCCTGCATAAAGGGGATGGAGAGGTGGGGTGATGCATAAAACCAGAGTTTGATATAAGCACATGGACCGCTCCAAAAACCAACTTTGGAATACAAAAGACCTACACCTTCCTCAGTGAAAGAGACTCAAAACCCCATATTTCCCGCAGATGAATATATCTGACTAGTAAGAATCTTAAAACCTATGTTTTGATATGACTCCATAAGGGAATCAAGTGTGTCTAGAGTGGCATAAACATGGCAGCGAGAATCAGCTCAAACCCACTATAAAAAGGAATTTCAAAAGCAAACCCAAAAAACAGGGAAATTCTTTACAATTCCTTCAGGGTGTCTGAGGAAACCTGGAAAGACCCTATCTACAATGACAGCTGGATGTGGCATAAGGCTGGACACTTGGGACTGAGAGGATTGGTGAGATTGGGTGAGCAAATGCAGACCCTTTCAAGCAATAATGCATGGCCCCCATTCCATGGGTCCCAACTCTCCAGGTTCAAGGGAATATCACTACAGCTATGACATGTACAGGAAACCTAGAGAATGGACACACTGTGAATAAGAAAGGTTTCTAAAACTCAACGAATAGTCCCTCTCCTGGTGCTCCAGTTTGACTTTCCAACTGCCTTACTATCAATCTCCCAACTTGGAGAGACAGGCCCTTTAACCTCCTGGTTTGCACAGGTTCCCAATTTGGCAGAGGATGGAAGGGACGAGGGAGAACCCATGAGAGAGTAGCTGTTAGGCATTTGGACGGGCACATGTCACTCTAATTTCCCGGCAGGAAGAAGAATTAACCAAAGGCTCAGCCACCCACCGGGAACCAGTATAGGACATGATCCAAAATTTTGGACTTGCGTTCAGCTCCCAAAAAACGAGTTGAGAAATGGAGCTCAGGGGCACAGCAATTCACATACTGGCAGAGTGATAAAGGACAACTATCGTCCAAAAATCTGTTGAGGGAAGTCAACGAGGCGGACTTGAAAGTGAGGCAAAATAGCAGGAAACAGATTTCAAGAGGTACGTTGGAATCGCCTGTAAAGCACAGGAAGAGGGGCACAAATTGGACAATGGTGCACTTGGCCAAAAAGGGCGTATGCGTTTTCTCCTGAATATATTCAGGAGAAAACGCATACGCCCTTTTTGGCCAAGCAAGCAAGCGGGCAATGCAAATCTGCACTACAAAGAAGTATCACTTCCCACCGGTCAAAAGGGACATCCACAAAATGTGTAAAAACCAGAAAGGCAAGACAGGCCCTGGAGAACAGGGAGCCTTGTTATGCTGATGGGCGGGATGTAAATTGCCAACTGCCTCACTGGAGGAGTGCATTGTGTTCCCTAAAACAAGTAAACAACAGAGCTACAGAGCCAAGGCCACTTCCAGTCTAGGGAATATACCTGGGGAAAACTGAAAATCAATAAGAAAGAGCCACCTCCAAATTTAGGGCTGCACTGGCTACAAGAACCTCAACTTGGGTACACCTTAAATATCCCAGGAAATATAAAAATGGTTCAAAACATTGTGGTACTTACGTACGATGGAATATCCCTCAGCCATGAAATCAATGTCATAAGACCAGTAGCAGCAAAGTGAGTGGATTCAGGTACGATGATTCTAAGTGAAATAAGTCACACAGAAAAAGAAACTTATCAAAAGATATCACTTATGAAGATCCTGTAAACATGGCTACACGTGAACTGAGTTAGGAAAGAGAACAGAGTCTCACATTTAGAAAACACTCTTATGCCTGCATAAAGGGGAAGGAGAGGTGGGGTGATGCATAAAACCAGAGTTTGATATAAGCACAGGGACCGTTTCAAAAACCAACTTTTGAATAGACAAGACCTACACCTTCCTCAGTGAAAGAGACTCAAAACCCCATATTTCCCACAGAGGAATATATCTGACTAGTAAGAATCTTAAAACCTATGTATTGATATGTCTCCATAAGGGAATCAAGTGTGTCTAGAGTGGCATAAACATGGCAGCGAGAATCAGCTCAAACCCACTATAAAAAGGAATTTCAAAAGCAAAACCAAAAAACAGGGAAATTCTTTACAATTCCTTCAGGGTGTCTGAGGAAACCTGGAAAGACCCTATCTACAATGACAGCTGGATGTGGCATAAGGCTGGACACTTGGGACTGAGAGGATTGGTGAGATTGGGTGAGCAAATGCAGACCCTTTCAAGCAATAATGCATGGCCCCCATTCCATGGGCCCCAACTCTCCAGGTTCAAGGGAATATTACTACAGCTATAGCATGTACAGGAAACCTAGAGAATGGACACACTGTGAATACGAAAGGTTTCTAAAACTCAACGAATAGTCCCTCTCCTGGTGCTCCAGTTTGACTTTCCAACTGCCTTACTATCAATCTCCCAACTTGGAGAGACAGGCCCTTTAACCTCCTGGTTTGCACAGGTTCCCAATTTGGCAGAGGATGGAAGGGACGAGGGAGAACCCATGAGAGAGTAGCTGTTAGGCATTTGGACGGGCACATGTCACTCTAATTTCCCGGCAGGAAGAAGAATTAACCAAAGTCTCAGCCACCCACCGGGAACCAGTATAGGACATGATCCAAACTTTTGGACTTGCTTTCAGCTCACAAAAAACCAGTTGAGAAATGGAGCGCAGGGGCACAGCAATTCACAAACTGGCAGAGTGATAAAGGACAACTATCGTCCAAAAATCTGTTGAGGGAAGTCAACGAGGCGGACTTGAAAGGGAGGCAAAGTAGCAGGAAACAGATTTCAAGAGGTACCTAGGAATCGCCTGTAAAGCACAGGAAGAGGGGCACAACTTGGACAATGGTGCACTTGGCCAAAAAGGGCATATGCGTTTTCTCCTGAATATATTCAGGAGAAAACGCATACGCCCTTTTTGGCCAAGCAAGCAAGCGGGCAATGCAAATCTGCACTACAAAGAAGTATCACTTCCCACCTGTCAAAAGGGACATCCACAAAATGTGTAAAAACCAGAAAGGCAAGACAGGCCCTGGAGAACTGGGAGCCTTGTTATGCTGATGGGCGGGATGTCAATTGCCAACTGCCTCACTGGAGGAGTGCATTGTGTTCCCTAAAACAAGTAAACAACAGAGCTACAGAGCCAAGGCCACTTCCAGTCTAGGGAATATACCTTGGGAAAACTGAAAATCAATAAGAAAGAGCCACCTCCAAATTTAGGGCTGCACTGACAACAAGAACCTCAACTTGGGTACACCTTAAATATCCCAGGAAATATAAAAATGGTTCAAAACATTGTGGTACTTACGTACGATGGAATATCCCTCAGCCATGAAATCAATGTCATAAGACCAGTAGCAGCAAAGTGAGTGGATTCAGGTACGATGATTCTAAGTGAAATAAGTCACACAGAAAAAGAAACTTATCATAAGATATCACTTATGAAGATCCTGTAAACATGGCTACACGTGAACTGAGTTAGGAAAGAGAACAGAGTCTCACATTTAGAAAACACTCTTATGCCTGCTTAAAGGGGAAGGAGCGGTGGGGTGATGCACAAAACCAGAGTTTGATATAAGCACAGTGACCGTTCCAAAAACCAACCTTGGAATAGACAAGACCGACACCTTCCTTAGTGAAAGAGCCTCAAAATCCCATATTTCCCGCAGAGGAATATATCTGACTAGTAAGAATCTTAAAACCTATGTATTGATATGTCTCCATAAGGGAATCAAGTGTGTCTAGAGTGGCATAAACATGGCAGCGAGAATCAGCTCAAACCCAGTATAAAAAGGAATTTCAAAAGCAAAACCAAAAAACAGGGAAATTCTTTACAATTCCTTCAGGGTGTCTGAGGAAACCTGGAAAGACCCTATCTACCATGACAGCTGGATGTGGCATAAGGCTGGACACTTGGGACTGAGAGGATTGGTGAGATTGGGTGAGCAAATGCAGACCCTTTCAAGCAATAATGCATGGCCCCCATTCCATGGGTCCCAACTCTCCATGTTCAAGGGAATATCACTACAGCTATAACATGTACAGGAAACCTAGAGAATGGACACACTGTGAATAAGAAAGGTTTCTAAAACTCAACGAATAGTCCCTCTCCTGGTGCTCCAGTTTGACTTTCCAACTGCCTTACTATCAATCTCCCAACTTGGAGAGACAGGCCCTTTAACCTCCTGGTTTGCACAGGTTCCCAATTTGGCAGAGGATGGAAGGGACGAGGGAGAACCCATGAGAGAGTAGCTGTTAGGCATTTGGACGGGCACATGTCACTCTAATTTCCCGGCAGGAAGAAGAATTAACCAAAGGCTCAGCCACCCACCGGGAACCAGTATAGGACATGATCCAAAATTTTGGACTTGCGTTCAGCTCCCAAAAAACGAGTTGAGAAATGGAGCTCAGGGGCACAGCAATTCACATACTGGCAGAGTGATAAAGGACAACTATCGTCCAAAAATCTGTTGAGGGAAGTCAACGAGGCGGACTTGAAAGTGAGGCAAAATAGCAGGAAACAGATTTCAAGAGGTACGTTGGAATCGCCTGTAAAGCACAGGAAGAGGGGCACAACTTGGACAATGGTGCACTTGGCCAAAAAGGGCGTATGCGTTTTCTCCTGAATATATTCAGGAGAAAATGCATACGCCCTTTTTGGCCAAGCAAGCAAGCGGGCAATGCAAATCTGCACTACAAAGAAGTATCACTTCCCACCGGTCAAAAGGGACATCCACAAAATGTGTAAAAACCAGAAAGGCAAGACAGGCCCTGGAGAACAGGGACCCTTGTTATGCTGATGGGCGGGATGTAAATTGCCAACTGCCTCACTGGAGGAGTGCATTGTGTTCCCTAAAACAAGTAAACAACAGAGCTATAGAGCCAAGGCCACATCCAGTCTAGGGAATATACCTTGGGAAAACTGAAAATCAATAAGAAAGAGCCACCTCCAAATTTAGGGCTGCACTGACTACAAGAACCTCAACTTGGGTACACCTTAAATATCCCAGGAAATATAAAAATGGTTCAAAACATTGTGGTACTTACGTACGATGGAATATCCCTCAGCGATGAAATCAATGTCATAAAAACAGTAGCAGCAAAGTGAGTGGATTCAGGTACGATGATTCTAAGTGAAATAAGTCACACAGAAAAAGGAACTTATCATAAGATATCACTTATGAAGATCCTGTAAACATGGCTACACGTGAACTGAGTTAGGAAATAGAACAGAGTCTCACATTTAGAAAACACTCTTATGCCTGCATAAAGGGGATGGAGAGGTGGGGTGATGCATAAAACCAGAGTTTGATATAAGCACATGGACCGCTCCAAAAACCAACTTTGGAATACAAAAGACCTACACCTTCCTCAGTGAAAGAGACTCAAAACCCCATATTTCCCGCAGATGAATATATCTGACTAGTAAGAATCTTAAAACCTATGTTTTGATATGACTCCATAAGGGAATCAAGTGTGTCTAGAGTGGCATAAACATGGCAGCGAGAATCAGCTCAAACCCACTATAAAAAGGAATTTCAAAAGCAAACCCAAAAAACAGGGAAATTCTTTACAATTCCTTCAGGGTGTCTGAGGAAAGCTGGAAAGACCCTATCTACAATGACAGCTGGATGTGGCATAAGGCTGGACACTTGGGACTGAGAGGATTGGTGAGATTGGGTGAGCAAATGCAGACCCTTTCAAGCAATAATGCATGGCCCCCATTCCATGGGTCCCAACTCTCCAGGTTCAAGGGAATATCACTACAGCTATGACATGTACAGGAAACCTAGAGAATGGACACACTGTGAATAAGAAAGGTTTCTAAAACTCAACGAATAGTCCCTCTCCTGGTGCTCCAGTTTGACTTTCCAACTGCCTTACTATCAATCTCCCAACTTGGAGAGACAGGCCCTTTAACCTCCTGGTTTGCACAGGTTCCCAATTTGGCAGAGGATGGAAGGGACGAGGGAGAACCCATGAGAGAGTAGCTGTTAGGCATTTGGACGGGCACATGTCACTCTAATTTCCCGGCAGGAAGAAGAATTAACCAAAGTCTCAGCCACCCACCGGGAACCAGTATAGGACATGATCCAAAATTTTGGACTTGCGTTCAGCTCCCAAAAAACGAGTTGAGAAATGGAGCTCAGGGGCACAGCAATTCACATACTGGCAGAGTGATAAAGGACAACTATCGTCCAAAAATCTGTTGAGGGAAGTCAACGAGGCGGACTTGAAAGTGAGGCAAAATAGCAGGAAACAGATTTCAAGAGGTACGTTGGAATCGCCTGTAAAGCACAGGAAGAGGGGCACAAATTGGACAATGGTGCACTTGGCCAAAAAGGGCGTATGCGTTTTCTCCTGAATATATTCAGGAGAAAACGCATACGCCCTTTTTGGCCAAGCAAGCAAGCGGGCAATGCAAATCTGCACTACAAAGAAGTATCACTTCCCACCGGTCAAAAGGGACATCCACAAAATGTGTAAAAACCAGAAAGGCAAGACAGGCCCTGGAGAACAGGGAGCCTTGTTATGCTGATGGGCGGGATGTAAATTGCCAACTGCCTCACTGGAGGAGTGCATTGTGTTCCCTAAAACAAGTAAACAACAGAGCTACAGAGCCAAGGCCACTTCCAGTCTAGGGAATATACCTGGGGAAAACTGAAAATCAATAAGAAAGAGCCACCTCCAAATTTAGGGCTGCACTGGCTACAAGAACCTCAACTTGGGTACACCTTAAATATCCCAGGAAATATAAAAATGGTTCAAAACATTGTGGTACTTACGTACGATGGAATATCCCTCAGCCATGAAATCAATGTCATAAGACCAGTAGCAGCAAAGTGAGTGGATTCAGGTACGATGATTCTAAGTGAAATAAGTCACACAGAAAAAGAAACTTATCATAAGATATCACTTATGAAGATCCTGTAAACATGGCTACACGTGAACTGAGTTAGGAAAGAGAACAGAGTCTCACCTTTAGAAAACACTCTTATGCCTGCTTAAAGGGGAAGGAGAGGTGGGGTGATGCATAAAACCAGAGTTTGATATAAGCACAGGGACCGTTCCAAAAACCAACTTTGGAATAGACAAGACCGACACATTCCTCAGTGAAAGAGACTCAAAACCCATATTTCCCGCAGAGGAATATATCTGACTAGTAAGAATCTTAAAACCTATGTATTGATATGTCTCCATAAGGGAATCAAGTGTGTCTAGAGTGGCATAAACATGGCAGCGAGAATCAGCTCAAACCCACTATAAAAAGGAATTTCAAAAGCAAAACCAAAAAACAGGGAAATTCTTTACAATTCCTTCAGGGTGTCTGAGGAAACCTGGAAAGACCCTATCTACCATGACAGCTGGATGTGGCATAAGGCTGGACACTTGGGACTGAGAGGATTGGTGAGATTGGGTGAGCAAATGCAGACCCTTTCAAGCAATAATGCATGGCCCCCATTCCATGGGTCCCAACTCTCCATGTTCAAGGGAATATCACTACAGCTATAACATGTACAGGAAACCTAGAGAATGGACACACTGTGAATAAGAAAGGTTTCTAAAACTCAACGAATAGTCCCTCTCCTGGTGCTCCAGTTTGACTTTCCAACTGCCTTACTATCAATCTCCCAACTTGGAGAGACAGGCCCTTTAACCTCCTGGTTTGCACAGGTTCCCAATTTGGCAGAGGATGGAAGGGACGAGGGAGAACCCATGAGAGAGTAGCTGTTAGGCATTTGGACGGGCACATGTCACTCTAATTTCCCGGCAGGAAGAAGAATTAACCAAAGGCTCAGCCACCCACCGGGAACCAGTATAGGACATGATCCAAAATTTTGGACTTGCGTTCAGCTCCCAAAAAACGAGTTGAGAAATGGAGCTCAGGGGCACAGCAATTCACATACTGGCAGAGTGATAAAGGACAACTATCGTCCAAAAATCTGTTGAGGGAAGTCAACGAGGCGGACTTGAAAGTGAGGCAAAATAGCAGGAAACAGATTTCAAGAGGTACGTTGGAATCGCCTGTAAAGCACAGGAAGAGGGGCACAACTTGGACAATGGTGCACTTGGCCAAAAAGGGCGTATGCGTTTTCTCCTGAATATATTCAGGAGAAAATGCATACGCCCTTTTTGGCCAAGCAAGCAAGCGGGCAATGCAAATCTGCACTACAAAGAAGTATCACTTCCCACCGGTCAAAAGGGACATCCACAAAATGTGTAAAAACCAGAAAGGCAAGACAGGCCCTGGAGAATAGGGACCCTTGTTATGCTGATGGGCGGGATGTAAATTGCCAACTGCCTCACTGGAGGAGTGCATTGTGTTCCGTAAAACAAGTAAACAACAGAGCTATAGAGCCAAGGCCACATCCAGTCTAGGGAATATACCTTGGGAAAACTGAAAATCAATAAGAAAGAGCCACCTCCAAATTTAGGGCTGCACTGGCTACAAGAACCTCAACTTGGGTACACCTTAAATATCCCAGGAAATATAAAAATGGTTCAAAACATTGTGGTACTTACGTACGATGGAATATCCCTCAGCGATGAAATCAATGTCATAAAAACAGTAGCAGCAAAGTGAGTGGATTCAGGTACGATGATTCTAAGTGAAATAAGTCACACAGAAAAAGGAACTTATCATAAGATATCACTTATGAAGATCCTGTAAACATGGCTACACGTGAACTGAGTTAGGAAATAGAACAGAGTCTCACATTTAGAAAACACTCTTATGCCTGCATAAAGGGGATGGAGAGGTGGGGTGATGCATAAAACCAGAGTTTGATATAAGCACATGGACCACTCCAAAAACCAACTTTGGAATACAAAAGACCTACACCTTCCTCAGTGAAAGAGACTCAAAACCCCATATTTCCCGCAGATGAATATATCTGACTAGTAAGAATCTTAAAACCTATGTTTTGATATGACTCCATAAGGGAATCAAGTGTGTCTAGAGTGGCATAAACATGGCAGCGAGAATCAGCTCAAACCCACTATAAAAAGGAATTTCAAAAGCAAAACCAAAAAACAGGGAAATTCTTTACAATTCCTTCAGGGTGTCTGAGGAAACCTGGAAAGACCCTATCTACAATGACAGCTGGATGTGGCATAAGGCTGGACACTTGGGACTGAGAGGATTGGTGAGATTGGGTGAGCAAATGCAGACCCTTTCAAGCAATAATGCATGGCCCCCATTCCATGGGTCCCAACTCTCCATGTTCAAGGGAATATCACTACAGCTATGACATGTACAGGAAACCTAGAGAATGGACACACTGTGAATAAGAAAGGTTTCTAAAACTCAACGAATAGTCCCTCTCCTGGTGCTCCAGTTTGACTTTCCAACTGCCTTACTATCAATCTCCCAACTTGGAGAGACAGGCCCTTTAACCTCCTGGTTTGCACAGGTTCCCAATTTGGCAGAGGATGGAAGGGATGAGGGAGAACCCATGAGAGAGTAGCTGTTAGGCATTTGGACGGGCACATGTCACTCTAATTTCCCGGCAGGAAGAAGAATTAACCAAAGTCTCAGCCACCCACCGGGAACCAGTATAGGACATGATCCAAAATTTTGGACTTGCGTTCAGCTCCCAAAAAACGAGTTGAGAAATGGAGCTCAGGGGCAGAGCAATTCACATACTGGCAGAGTGATAAAGGACAACTATCGTCCAAAAATCTGTTGAGGGAAGTCAACGAGGCGGACTTGAAAGTGAGGCAAAATAGCAGGAAACAGATTTCAAGAGGTACGTTGGAATCGCCTGTAAAGCACAGGAAGAGGGGCACAAATTGGACAATGGTGCACTTGGCCAAAAAGGGCGTATGCGTTTTCTCCTGAATATATTCAGGAGAAAACGCATACGCCCTTTTTGGCCAAGCAAGCAAGCGGGCAATGCAAATCTGCACTACAAAGAAGTATCACTTCCCACCGGTCAAAAGGGACATCCACAAAATGTGTAAAAACCAGAAAGGCAAGACAGGCCCTGGAGAACAGGGAGCCTTGTTATGCTGATGGGCGGGATGTAAATTGCCAACTGCCTCACTGGAGGAGTGCATTGTGTTCCCTAAAACAAGTAAACAACAGAGCTACAGAGCCAAGGCCACTTCCAGTCTAGGGAATATACCTTGGGAAAACTGAAAATCAATAAGAAAGAGCCACCTCCAAATTTAGGGCTGCACTGACAACAAGAACCTCAACTTGGGTACACCTTAAATATCCCAGGAAATATAAAAATGGTTCAAAACATTGTGGTACTTACGTACGATGGAATATCCCTCAGCCATGAAATCAATGTCATAAGACCAGTAGCAGCAAAGTGAGTGGATTCAGGTACGATGATTCTAAGTGAAATAAGTCACACAGGAAAAGAAACTTATCATAAGATATCACTTATGAAGATCCTGTAAACATGGCTACACGTGAACTGAGTTAGGAAAGAGAACAGAGTCTCACATTTAGAAAACACTCTTATGCCTGCTTAAAGGGGAAGGAGAGGTGGGGTGATGCACAAAACCAGAGTTTGATATAAGCACAGTGACCGTTCCAAAAACCAACCTTGGAATAGACAAGACCGACACCTTCCTTAGTGAAAGAGCCTCAAAATCCCATATTTCCCGCAGAGGAATATATCTGACTAGTAAGAATCTTAAAACCTATGTATTGATATGTCTCCATAAGGGAATCAAGTGTGTCTAGAGTGGCATAAACATGGCAGCGAGAATCAGCTCAAACCCAGTATAAAAAGGAATTTCAAAAGCAAAACCAAAAAACAGGGAAATTCTTTACAATTCCTTCAGGGTGTCTGAGGAAACCTGGAAAGACCCTATCTACCATGACAGCTGGATGTGGCATAAGGCTGGACACTTGGGACTGAGAGGATTGGTGAGATTGTGTGAGCAAATGCAGACCCTTTCAAGCAATAATGCATGGCCCCCATTCCATGGGTCCCAACTCTCCATGTTCAAGGGAATATCACTACAGCTATAACATGTACAGGAAACCTAGAGAATGGACACACTGTGAATAAGAAAGGTTTCTAAAACTCAACGAATAGTCCCTCTCCTGGTGCTCCAGTTTGACTTTCCAACTGCCTTACTATCAATCTCCCAACTTGGAGAGACAGGCCCTTTAACCTCCTGGTTTGCACAGGTTCCCAATTTGGCAGAGGATGGAAGGGACGAGGGAGAACCCATGAGAGAGTAGCTGTTAGGCATTTGGACGGGCACATGTCACTCTAATTTCCCGGCAGGAAGAAGAATTAACCAAAGGCTCAGCCACCCACCGGGAACCAGTATAGGACATGATCCAAAATTTTGGACTTGCGTTCAGCTCCCAAAAAACGAGTTGAGAAATGGAGCTCAGGGGCACAGCAATTCACATACTGGCAGAGTGATAAAGGACAACTATCGTCCAAAAATCTGTTGAGGGAAGTCAACGAGGCGGACTTGAAAGTGAGGCAAAATAGCAGGAAACAGATTTCAAGAGGTACGTTGGAATCGCCTGTAAAGCACAGGAAGAGGGGCACAACTTGGACAATGGTGCACTTGGCCAAAAAGGGCGTATGCGTTTTCTCCTGAATATATTCAGGAGAAAATGCATACGCCCTTTTTGGCCAAGCAAGCAAGCGGGCAATGCAAATCTGCACTACAAAGAAGTATCACTTCCCACCGGTCAAAAGGGACATCCACAAAATGTGTAAAAACCAGAAAGGCAAGACAGGCCCTGGAGAACAGGGACCCTTGTTATGCTGATGGGCGGGATGTAAATTGCCAACTGCCTCACTGGAGGAGTGCATTGTGTTCCGTAAAACAAGTAAACAACAGAGCTATAGAGCCAAGGCCACATCCAGTCTAGGGAATATACCTTGGGAAAACTGAAAATCAATAAGAAAGAGCCACCTCCAAATTTAGGGCTGCACTGACTACAAGAACCTCAACTTGGGTACACCTTAAATATCCCAGGAAATATAAAAATGGTTCAAAACATTGTGGTACTTACGTACGATGGAATATCCCTCAGCGATGAAATCAATGTCATAAAAACAGTAGCAGCAAAGTGAGTGGATTCAGGTACGATGATTCTAAGTGAAATAAGTCACACAGAAAAAGGAACTTATCATAAGATATCACTTATGAAGATCCTGTAAACATGGCTACACGTGAACTGAGTTAGGAAATAGAACAGAGTCTCACATTTAGAAAACACTCTTATGCCTGCATAAAGGGGATGGAGAGGTGGGGTGATGCATAAAACCAGAGTTTGATATAAGCACATGGACCGCTCCAAAAACCAACTTTGGAATACAAAAGACCTACACCTTCCTCAGTGAAAGAGACTCAAAACCCCATATTTCCCGCAGATGAATATATCTGACTAGTAAGAATCTTAAAACCTATGTTTTGATATGACTCCATAAGGGAATCAAGTGTGTCTAGAGTGGCATAAACATGGCAGCGAGAATCAGCTCAAACCCACTATAAAAAGGAATTTCAAAAGCAAACCCAAAAAACAGGGAAATTCTTTACAATTCCTTCAGGGTGTCTGAGGAAAGCTGGAAAGACCCTATCTACAATGACAGCTGGATGTGGCATAAGGCTGGACACTTGGGACTGAGAGGATTGGTGAGATTGGGTGAGCAAATGCAGACCCTTTCAAGCAATAATGCATGGCCCCCATTCCATGGGTCCCAACTCTCCAGGTTCAAGGGAATATCACTACAGCTATGACATGTACAGGAAACCTAGAGAATGGACACACTGTGAATAAGAAAGGTTTCTAAAACTCAACGAATAGTCCCTCTCCTGGTGCTCCAGTTTGACTTTCCAACTGCCTTACTATCAATCTCCCAACTTGGAGAGACAGGCCCTTTAACCTCCTGGTTTGCACAGGTTCCCAATTTGGCAGAGGATGGAAGGGACGAGGGAGAACCCATGAGAGAGTAGCTGTTAGGCATTTGGACGGGCACATGTCACTCTAATTTCCCGGCAGGAAGAAGAATTAACCAAAGTCTCAGCCACCCACCGGGAACCAGTATAGGACATGATCCAAAATTTTGGACTTGCGTTCAGCTCCCAAAAAACGAGTTGAGAAATGGAGCTCAGGGGCACAGCAATTCACATACTGGCAGAGTGATAAAGGACAACTATCGTCCAAAAATCTGTTGAGGGAAGTCAACGAGGCGGACTTGAAAGTGAGGCAAAATAGCAGGAAACAGATTTCAAGAGGTACGTTGGAATCGCCTGTAAAGCACAGGAAGAGGGGCACAAATTGGACAATGGTGCACTTGGCCAAAAAGGGCGTATGCGTTTTCTCCTGAATATATTCAGGATTAAACGCATACGCCCTTTTTGGCCAAGCAAGCAAGCGGGCAATGCAAATCTGCACTACAAAGAAGTATCACTTCCCACCGGTCAAAAGGGACATCCACAAAATGTGTAAAAACCAGAAAGGCAAGACAGGCCCTGGAGAACAGGGAGCCTTGTTATGCTGATGGGTGGGATGTAAATTGCCAACTGCCTCACTGGAGGAGTGCATTGTGTTCCCTAAAACAAGTAAACAACAGAGCTACAGAGCCAAGGCCACTTCCAGTCTAGGGAATATACCTGGGGAAAACTGAAAATCAATAAGAAAGAGCCACCTCCAAATTTAGGGCTGCACTGGCTACAAGAACCTCAACTTGGGTACACCTTAAATATCCCAGGAAATATAAAAATGGTTCAAAACATTGTGGTACTTACGTACGATGGAATATCCCTCAGCCATGAAATCAATGTCATAAGACCAGTAGCAGCAAAGTGAGTGGATTCAGGTACGATGATTCTAAGTGAAATAAGTCACACAGAAAAAGAAACTTATCATAAGATATCACTTATGAAGATCCTGTAAACATGGCTACACGTGAACTGAGTTAGGAAAGAGAACAGAGTCTCACCTTTAGAAAACACTCTTATGCCTGCTTAAAGGGGAAGGAGAGGTGGGGTGATGCATAAAACCAGAGTTTGATATAAGCACAGGGACCGTTCCAAAAACCAACTTTGGAATAGACAAGACCGACACATTCCTCAGTGAAAGAGACTCAAAACCCATATTTCCCGCAGAGGAATATATCTGACTAGTAAGAATCTTAAAACCTATGTATTGATATGTCTCCATAAGGGAATCAAGTGTGTCTAGAGTGGCATAAACATGGCAGCGAGAATCAGCTCAAACCCACTATAAAAAGGAATTTCAAAAGCAAAACCAAAAAACAGGGAAATTCTTTACAATTCCTTCAGGGTGTCTGAGGAAACCTGGAAAGACCCTATCTACCATGACAGCTGGATGTGGCATAAGGCTGGACACTTGGGACTGAGAGGATTGGTGAGATTGGGTGAGCAAATGCAGACCCTTTCAAGCAATAATGCATGGCCCCCATTCCATGGGTCCCAACTCTCCATGTTCAAGGGAATATCACTACAGCTATAACATGTACAGGAAACCTAGAGAATGGACACACTGTGAATAAGAAAGGTTTCTAAAACTCAACGAATAGTCCCTCTCCTGGTGCTCCAGTTTGACTTTCCAACTGCCTTACTATCAATCTCCCAACTTGGAGAGACAGGCCCTTTAACCTCCTGGTTTGCACAGGTTCCCAATTTGGCAGAGGATGGAAGGGACGAGGGAGAACCCATGAGAGAGTAGCTGTTAGGCATTTGGACGGGCACATGTCACTCTAATTTCCCGGCAGGAAGAAGAATTAACCAAAGGCTCAGCCACCCACCGGGAACCAGTATAGGACATGATCCAAAATTTTGGACTTGCGTTCAGCTCCCAAAAAACGAGTTGAGAAATGGAGCTCAGGGGCACAGCAATTCACATACTGGCAGAGTGATAAAGGACAACTATCGTCCAAAAATCTGTTGAGGGAAGTCAACGAGGCGGACTTGAAAGTGAGGCAAAATAGCAGGAAACAGATTTCAAGAGGTACGTTGGAATCGCCTGTAAAGCACAGGAAGAGGGGCACAACTTGGACAATGGTGCACTTGGCCAAAAAGGGCGTATGCGTTTTCTCCTGAATATATTCAGGAGAAAATGCATACGCCCTTTTTGGCCAAGCAAGCAAGCGGGCAATGCAAATCTGCACTACAAAGAAGTATCACTTCCCACCGGTCAAAAGGGACATCCACAAAATGTGTAAAAACCAGAAAGGCAAGACAGGCCCTGGAGAATAGGGACCCTTGTTATGCTGATGGGCGGGATGTAAATTGCCAACTGCCTCACTGGAGGAGTGCATTGTGTTCCGTAAAACAAGTAAACAACAGAGCTATAGAGCCAAGGCCACATCCAGTCTAGGGAATATACCTTGGGAAAACTGAAAATCAATAAGAAAGAGCCACCTCCAAATTTAGGGCTGCACTGGCTACAAGAACCTCAACTTGGGTACACCTTAAATATCCCAGGAAATATAAAAATGGTTCAAAACATTGTGGTACTTACGTACGATGGAATATCCCTCAGCGATGAAATCAATGTCATAAAAACAGTAGCAGCAAAGTGAGTGGATTCAGGTACGATGATTCTAAGTGAAATAAGTCACACAGAAAAAGGAACTTATCATAAGATATCACTTATGAAGATCCTGTAAACATGGCTACACGTGAACTGAGTTAGGAAATAGAACAGAGTCTCACATTTAGAAAACACTCTTATGCCTGCATAAAGGGGATGGAGAGGTGGGGTGATGCATAAAACCAGAGTTTGATATAAGCACATGGACCACTCCAAAAACCAACTTTGGAATACAAAAGACCTACACCTTCCTCAGTGAAAGAGACTCAAAACCCCATATTTCCCGCAGATGAATATATCTGACTAGTAAGAATCTTAAAACCTATGTTTTGATATGACTCCATAAGGGAATCAAGTGTGTCTAGAGTGGCATAAACATGGCAGCGAGAATCAGCTCAAACCCACTATAAAAAGGAATTTCAAAAGCAAAACCAAAAAACAGGGAAATTCTTTACAATTCCTTCAGGGTGTCTGAGGAAACCTGGAAAGACCCTATCTACAATGACAGCTGGATGTGGCATAAGGCTGGACACTTGGGACTGAGAGGATTGGTGAGATTGGGTGAGCAAATGCAGACCCTTTCAAGCAATAATGCATGGCCCCCATTCCATGGGTCCCAACTCTCCATGTTCAAGGGAATATCACTACAGCTATGACATGTACAGGAAACCTAGAGAATGGACACACTGTGAATAAGAAAGGTTTCTAAAACTCAACGAATAGTCCCTCTCCTGGTGCTCCAGTTTGACTTTCCAACTGCCTTACTATCAATCTCCCAACTTGGAGAGACAGGCCCTTTAACCTCCTGGTTTGCACAGGTTCCCAATTTGGCAGAGGATGGAAGGGATGAGGGAGAACCCATGAGAGAGTAGCTGTTAGGCATTTGGACGGGCACATGTCACTCTAATTTCCCGGCAGGAAGAAGAATTAACCAAAGTCTCAGCCACCCACCGGGAACCAGTATAGGACATGATCCAAAATTTTGGACTTGCGTTCAGCTCACAAAAAACGAGTTGAGAAATGGAGCTCAGGGGCACAGCAATTCACATACTGGCAGAGTGATAAAGGACAACTATCGTCCAAAAATCTGTTGAGGGAAGTCAACGAGGCGGACTTGAAAGTGAGGCAAAATAGCAGGAAACAGATTTCAAGAGGTACGTTGGAATCGCCTGTAAAGCACAGGAAGAGGGGCACAAATTGGACAATGGTGCACTTGGCCAAAAAGGGCGTATGCGTTTTCTCCTGAATATATTCAGGAGAAAACGCATACGCCCTTTTTGGCCAAGCAAGCAAGCGGGCAATGCAAATCTGCACTACAAAGAAGTATCACTTCCCACCGGTCAAAAGGGACATCCACAAAATGTGTAAAAACCAGAAAGGCAAGACAGGCCCTGGAGAACAGGGAGCCTTGTTATGCTGATGGGCGGGATGTAAATTGCCAACTGCCTCACTGGAGGAGTGCATTGTGTTCCCTAAAACAAGTAAACAACAGAGCTACAGAGCCAAGGCCACTTCCAGTCTAGGGAATATACCTTGGGAAAACTGAAAATCAATAAGAAAGAGCCACCTCCAAATTTAGGGCTGCACTGACAACAAGAACCTCAACTTGGGTACACCTTAAATATCCCAGGAAATATAAAAATGGTTCAAAACATTGTGGTACTTACGTACGATGGAATATCCCTCAGCCATGAAATCAATGTCATAAGACCAGTAGCAGCAAAGTGAGTGGATTCAGGTACGATGATTCTAAGTGAAATAAGTCACACAGGAAAAGAAACTTATCATAAGATATCACTTATGAAGATCCTGTAAACATGGCTACACGTGAACTGAGTTAGGAAAGAGAACAGAGTCTCACATTTAGAAAACACTCTTATGCCTGCTTAAAGGGGAAGGAGAGGTGGGGTGATGCACAAAACCAGAGTTTGATATAAGCACAGTGACCGTTCCAAAAACCAACCTTGGAATAGACAAGACCGACACCTTCCTTAGTGAAAGAGCCTCAAAATCCCATATTTCCCGCAGAGGAATATATCTGACTAGTAAGAATCTTAAAACCTATGTATTGATATGTCTCCATAAGGGAATCAAGTGTGTCTAGAGTGGCATAAACATGGCAGCGAGAATCAGCTCAAACCCACTATAAAAAGGAATTTCAAAAGCAAAACCAAAAAACAGGGAAATTCTTTACAATTCCTTCAGGGTGTCTGAGGAAACCTGGAAAGACCCTATCTACCATGACAGCTGGATGTGGCATAAGGCTGGACACTTGGGACTGAGAGGATTGGTGAGATTGGGTGAGCAAATGCAGACCCTTTCAAGCAATAATGCATGGCCCCCATTCCATGGGTCCCAACTCTCCATGTTCAAGGGAATATCACTACAGCTATAACATGTACAGGAAACCTAGAGAATGGACACACTGTGAATAAGAAAGGTTTCTAAAACTCAACGAATAGTCCCTCTCCTGGTGCTCCAGTTTGACTTTCCAACTGCCTTACTATCAATCTCCCAACTTGGAGAGACAGGCCCTTTAACCTCCTGGTTTGCACAGGTTCCCAATTTGGCAGAGGATGGAAGGGACGAGGGAGAACCCATGAGAGAGTAGCTGTTAGGCATTTGGACGGGCACATGTCACTCTAATTTCCTGGCAGGAAGAAGAATTAACCAAAGGCTCAGCCACCCACCGGGAACCAGTATAGGACATGATCCAAAATTTTGGACTTGCGTTCAGCTCCCAAAAAACGAGTTGAGAAATGGAGCTCAGGGGCACAGCAATTCACATACTGGCAGAGTGATAAAGGACAACTATCGTCCAAAAATCTGTTGAGGGAAGTCAACGAGGCGGACTTGAAAGTGAGGCAAAATAGCAGGAAACAGATTTCAAGAGGTACGTTGGAATCGCCTGTAAAGCACAGGAAGAGGGGCACAACTTGGACAATGGTGCACTTGGCCAAAAAGGGCGTATGCGTTTTCTCCTGAATATATTCAGGAGAAAATGCATACGCCCTTTTTGGCCAAGCAAGCAAGCGGGCAATGCAAATCTGCACTACAAAGAAGTATCACTTCCCACCGGTCAAAAGGGACATCCACAAAATGTGTAAAAACCAGAAAGGCAAGACAGGCCCTGGAGAACAGGGACCCTTGTTATGCTGATGGGCGGGATGTAAATTGCCAACTGCCTCACTGGAGGAGTGCATTGTGTTCCGTAAAACAAGTAAACAACAGAGCTATAGAGCCAAGGCCACACCCAGTCTAGGGAATATACCTTGGGAAAACTGAAAATCAATAAGAAAGAGCCACCTCCAAATTTAGGGCTGCACTGGCTACAAGAACCTCAACTTGGGTACACCTTAAATATCCCAGGAAATATAAAAATGGTTCAAAACATTGTGGTACTTACGTACGATGGAATATCCCTCAGCGATGAAATCAATGTCATAAAAACAGTAGCAGCAAAGTGAGTGGATTCAGGTACGATGATTCTAAGTGAAATAAGTCACACAGAAAAAGGAACTTATCATAAGATATCACTTATGAAGATCCTGTAAACATGGCTACACGTGAACTGAGTTAGGAAATAGAACAGAGTCTCACATTTAGAAAACACTCTTATGCCTGCATAAAGGGGATGGAGAGGTGGGGTGATGCATAAAACCAGAGTTTGATATAAGCACATGGACCGCTCCAAAAACCAACTTTGGAATACAAAAGACCTACACCTTCCTCAGTGAAAGAGACTCAAAACCCCATATTTCCCGCAGATGAATATATCTGACTAGTAAGAATCTTAAAACTTATGTTTTGATATGACTCCATAAGGGAATCAAGTGTGTCTAGAGTGGCATAAACATGGCAGCGAGAATCAGCTCAAACCCACTATAAAAAGGAATTTCAAAAGCAAAACCAAAAAACAGGGAAATTCTTTACAATTCCTTCAGGGTGTCTGAGGAAACCTGGAGAGACCCTATCTACAATGACAGCTGGATGTGGCATAAGGCTGGACACTTGGGACTGAGAGGATTGGTGAGATTGGGTGAGCAAATGCAGACCCTTTCAAGCAATAATGCATGGCCCCCATTCCATGGGTCCCAACTCTCCATGTTCAAGGGAATATCACTACAGCTATGACATGTACAGGAAACCTAGAGAATGGACACACTGTGAATAAGAAAGGTTTCTAAAACTCAACGAATAGTCCCTCTCCTGGTGCTCCAGTTTGACTTTCCAACTGCCTTACTATCAATCTCCCAACTTGGAGAGACAGGCCCTTTAACCTCCTGGTTTGCACAGGTTCCCAATTTGGCAGAGGATGGAAGGGACGAGGGAGAACCCATGAGAGAGTAGCTGTTAGGCATTTGGACGGGCACATGTCACTCTAATTTCCCGGCAGGAAGAAGAATTAACCAAAGTCTCAGCCACCCACCGGGAACCAGTATAGGACATGATCCAAAATTTTGGACTTGCGTTCAGCTCCCAAAAAACGAGTTGAGAAATGGAGCTCAGGGGCACAGCAATTCACATACTGGCAGAGTGATAAAGGACAACTATCGTCCAAAAATCTGTTGAGGGAAGTCAACGAGGCGGACTTGAAAGTGAGGCAAAATAGCAGGAAACAGATTTCAAGAGGTACGTTGGAATCGCCTGTAAAGCACAGGAAGAGGGGCACAAATTGGACAATGGTGCACTTGGCCAAAAAGGGCGTATGCGTTTTCTCCTGAATATATTCAGGAGAAAACGCATAC